>NC_137977.1:22551933-22772481 GCF_963924665.1 Micromys minutus
GGTGGTGGTGGTGCTGCTGCTGCTGCTGCTGCTGCTGCTGCTGATGGTGGTGGTGGTGGTAGTGGTGATGGTGCTGCTGCTGGTGGTGGTGGTGGTGGTGCTGTTATTGCTGCTGCTACACCTTTAATCCCAGCACTCTGGATGCAGACACTGGTGGATCTCTGGGTTTGAGGCCAGCCTGGTCTACAGAGTGAGTTTGTGCACAGCCAGGACTACACAGAGAAACTCTGTCTCAAAAACCAACAAAAGTGTACTTGCTGCTCTTCCACAGTGAAGCCACTGAACTAGGCCATTCTATGAGTAGAAGACTGTTTATTGGAAATATAAAACTGGCATAGTTATCTCTGGGGTGGGAATGGGTTCGGGGGCAGCAGTGAGAATAGCAAAAGACAGGGAAAGTCTTGCCAATTTCATTTTCTTTTCCTTTATTTTTCAAGACAGGGTTTCTCTGTGTAGCCCTGGCTGTCCTGGAACATTCTTTGTAGACCAGGCTGGCCTTGAACTCAGAGATCCACCTGTTTCTGGGATTAAAGGCATGAGCTACAACACCTGGCCCATATATGGGTATTTCATCTGTATGTACATCTGCACATTGGATCAGCCTGGAAATTAGAGAGAGGTTTGGGGGCCAGAAGAGATGGGGGACACTTCCATATGTGTTAAAGGTATATACTAATAGAGGATAAAGACTCCATTTTCCTAATGAGGAGATAAGGAGCAGCTTGGAATCCACTTCACAGGTTTCTGAGGAATTCTGAGTGTTGTTCACCAGCAATCCAGTCTAGCCTGAGCTGAGGCCAGACTATCATTTTGGGGGTTTGGTTCCCAGTACCCACACAGTGGCTTACAACCACCTACAAGTCCAGTTACAGCAACCCTACTCTTTCTTATGGCCTCTGCACATGGTGTACAGATATGTGTGTGGGCAAGACATCCATACAAATGAAATCTTTTCAATAGTAAGAACAACTCCACAGAATTAAATGCAAGCTTCAGAAAGAGTCTGCACAAATGAGGAGCATCGTGAAGTTTTATCGGCTTCCTGGAAGCCCCAGGTGGACATTTGATGGGTTTCTCAGCGAGTTGCTCGCATCCAAAGCTCTTCCACCAGCCTGAGGAGGCCAGCGTTTCCAGAGGAAGCTGCATCTGAGGCCCAGCCTCCAAAAGTCACCCTGATACCAGGTTTGGTTCCTACAATGGCTTCATCTTATGTTAATTGCTCATTTTAAAGATTCATCAGCTATTTATTTTTGTGCTTGATAAATTTGTATGTGATTTGCATAACATTAATATTCACACACATGTTTGGGAACCCTTCTTTTGTTTCCACAAGCTGGATTCCTGGGATTTAGTTAAGAAATGAGGGAGAAGAAAAAACAAAACAAAACAGAACAAGACCTTTCCCTCTCTCTAAATGTAAAGCAAAAGGAAAGACACATTCCAGGAGATGATTAACATCTGCCTTAAAACAAGTTCTTAAAGGCTCTGACCCTGCTCAGATATCATCCTCCTTATATTTCTGCATCTTCACCATGGTAGCCTACTTTCCCTCTAATTATGATAATGAAAACACATACTTAAGGACATACATGTCCACCCTGATGCTGGGCTCTTTGAGCTCAAAGGAGTGGCTTCTAAGTCAGGAGGCACATGTCACCAAGATGCCAGCAAACAAGAACATATGAGATCCTTACCCAGATTGCCCCTCACCTCCAGCACAGTCCCCTTGCATTGTTTAGAAACCTCATTTATATGTTTCCCCCAACTCTCAGAAGCAGATGGCAGGTGGGTGTGTGTGCGATTGTGTGTGCGTGCTGGCATACACATGAGTTGCACACACATATAGGAAGTGTCCACACATGTGAGACTGTGAATGCCTATGTGCATATTGGTGTACCCACCAGAGGAGGTATGGGGGTAAGGATATAGGAAGGGAGGCCCTCCCTCTAGGAAAACTGCAGGGGTAATTCGGCTCCAGCAATGCCATCACTCCCAGATCCCTCCCCTGGGGCAGTGAGTCACAACTGCCAATAATGTATTCCACATGTCTTTGCCTGCCTAATGCTACTCTCCCTGACCAGGCCTCTGCCCCCATGTACTTCTGGGTTCCTGGGATACCCCCAACCCTGAAGGCCTTCATCAGGAAAGGCAGGGCCCCTGCAGCTAGCAGGTGAAGCAGTGAAACTTAAGAAAAGGAGAAGGCAAACAAACAGCTTTCTTGTGTATGAAAGGAACATGGGAAGAGAAGCTGAAAATGTAACAGGCCAGACCAGGGAGAAGACAGAAAAAGGGGGATGGAGAGAGCATGAGAAGAGAACAGAGAGGTGGGGCTGGCCTGGAAATAGGATTCAGTAGCTAAGTGCTTGCTTAGGCAAGCATGAGGACCTGGACTCAGATACCCAGAACTGTAGATTTATGTTAAGGCGATACATGATTGACCAGGAGAGAGATAGGCGAGGAAAGGTTTAGGAAGGCGGAAGAGGAGGAGATTCCAGGAGGAACGAAGATGGAGGCAGATGTTTATGTCTCTCTCAGTACATCTCTAGCTTGATGAGGTTGTTATTATTTTTAAGGATTTCTATGGGTCTTTTTATCTCATATAGAAGTGCTATTTGTGTCTTTGTCCATTGGTTGTAAGATTATTGTTTAGAGGGTTTGTGGATTGAGAATTTGACATAAAAACTTGTTTGATAAACTACCGGGATTTGGAGTCAGTGTTTGTTCCGGGTGGTGGAGGAAAGGAACACGCCGGGGCAGAGGTCGTATCCACCCGAAACAGAAGCAACAGGGCAGGCGGAGTGAATCGCCTGGGAAGGGAACCTCATGGAGAGGGTGGCTTGCAGACTGTGTAACAGAGTCCATGGTCTCTGCTCCATACTGGAGTGGCTTCCGTGGAGTGAGACGACAGGGGTGCTGATAAAAGGTCAAGCCATCTTTTAAAATTTTACTGCAACACAGAACCATGTAAAAGCTACATGTAGAAACACCTGTTTGTAATCCCTGTGCTCCGGTGACAAAATGGAAGGCAGAGACTGGAGAATCCTTGGAGGCACATGGGCCGGCTAGGCTGGTGTACTCAGCAACAAGCAACAAAGAGACCCTGTCTCCAGGTGGAAGACAAGGTTTGTCCTCTGACCTCCACACTGTGCACCTACACACAGAGACATACACACATCAAAAAATGCAAGAAACGCAACAGAAAACCGGAATGGTGGTAAGGAGTAGGGAGAGGCTCAGCTGACAGTCAGGGACCACTCTCCCTTGTCAGGGTCTCAGCCTAGCTCTTCAGGTTTCCTGGCCCTCCTGTCTTATTTAGGGACTCCGGAGCTAGTGCCACAGAAGGAGGCCCAGCGCCACAAACCAGCTGCTTCATGGGGATGGCCCGTGTCTGCTGCCACTCAGTGTCCTGGTTGGTCCCAGCCTCCTTAGGAACGAGGTCCAGAGGGGATGAGAAGTAAAAGGAAGAGTGTGGTATAATGGAGAGGTTAGTACCCAGTTAGTACCCACTGGGAAAACTGTGCTTTCTCTACAGGGACCTAGTCCCCACCCCACGCCACCTCCAAGACCTTGGCACTTGCTGAGTGTGCCTTCTGGCCAGGCCCTAGTGCTCAGTGGCAGCCTGAACGTCATTTCTTGCCACTGACGGAAATCAGAACAGGGGCCCCTTTATCTGACAGTGAGAAGGACTCTGCCCTCTCTCCGAGACTCTTAACTCCCCAAAATGCCATTTGTTCCCAGCACTAAGTGGAAGGCATAAAGGAAATCAAAGCCTTTAGTCCTATGTCTGAGTGAGCAAACTGCACCAGAAGAGAAACACTATGATTTAGCACTGAAGGCTAGTGGAGAGCTTCTACCTCCTTGGACTGAATGCTCCTAGAAACAGGAAAGTCTGCTCTCCAGTCTCACTTCATGCCTCTCTCTATAGTCAGCATCATCAACAAGAGTGACTCTGCTAAGACTAGCCAGCTTTTACCAAATGCCTAATATGTGTCAGAGACCTCAGCGTCATTGTATGCATTATTTGATCTAATTCTGCAGCATTGTTATGGTATAGTCACCATTGTGGGAACTGCAGGAGGAAACCAAGCATTCCAGAGGTTATCCGGGATTTCACAGCTTAAAATACAGCTGAAATGTAAACCTTGATCTGTTTCTTGCTTTGCTGGTTTTCTTTTCCTCTGCCTTAATAATAACACATCTTTCTGACATTTGACTTTCAATCCAAAGCCTTCACCTCTAGGAAATATGTATTCACCTCTCCCTCTAGAAAGCCCCAAGTTTTGTGGACTATCCATCTGAAAGCGTCTTGTCACTTCATGGATGGTGCTTTAGGCCTTGGTTCCCATGGGCAGACAATGGCAAGACTTGGGAGACACAAGAGTGTAGGAAGCTACAGGTTGTCAAGGGAGCTGGGGACAGGAACAAAAGTGAAGCAAGGGTCCCTTACCATCTGATGCTGTCCTTAGTGTTTGGTGGTGTGTGTCCACTAGGCGGTCGCAGCTTGTCATTCCTGTGGTAGGCACAGCCTTCATTTATCACACTTGGAAGCCCCACGGGCACCTTTTGGCAAGCTCAGGGGAAATGGTATGTTAGGCAGGCATGGTGGTACAGGAGCTGAGGCAGGAGGATTGTGAATTCAACCCTGGTCAGCCAGGGTTACACAGTAAAAGCCTGTCTTAAAGACAGACAGACAGATAGATAGGTTGGGGAAGAGGAGAAAAAATGGTGAAAGGCACGTCGATGTGCATTTTTAGGTGTGGTGGGGGGAGGGGAGAAAGAGAGAGCCAGAGCTGGCTGGCATGTGTGTCTCTCTGTATGTCTGAGTGTCTGCATCTGCATGAGCACAGACCACAGTGCTTATGTGAAGGTCAGAGGACTACCTTGGCTGTCGGCCCTTGGTTGAAACAGGACCTCTGGTTCACTACTCTATACACCAGACTCACTGGCCTCTGGGCCCCAGGGCTTCTCTGGTCTATTCTCATCTCTCAGGGGTGTTGGGATTAGATGTACTACTTCACCCAGCAATTCTGCTGTGACTCTAAGGTCCTTCCAAAGCTACCTCCCAGCAGACCGCCATCTCAGGCCCCTCTGTGAGAGGATATCCTGGAGCTCTGGTGGGACCGGATGTCCCTCTGAGGGCTATGAGCAAATCAGGGAGAGATGTGCATAGAGGAGGGAGGGCAGGGCCTGGACAGCTGCATGGGCACACACAGGAACAGCAGTGGCCATCTGAGGACAGAGAGCCGGAACCCTGGAGATAAACCAAACAACAGAGCCTGCTCTCTGCTGGAGGCTGCGTACAGTTTGGGGAGACCCTCCTTTTAAATGAGGGAGCTGAGGGTCCCAGAGAGAGCAGACGCTGCTGCTCAGGGCCTAGAAACAATGGGACGAGGCCCTGCCCGGGCTACCTTGTTTGAAGAAAGAGGTGCTGAAGGGGTTCATGGCTTTGACCACCCATACACTCTTCCCTCTCCTGGGGACCTCAGCACCTTCTAGCTCTCACCAGTGAAATGCACTGAGCCCAAAGGGGGTGACCGTCTGCTTTGCTTCTGCACAGAGCTAATGGGAAGAGCTTATAGCACAGTGTTGTTAAGTCTGTGATTAGGCCAGGTCAGTGAGCGCTACCGCCATAATGGGAGGGTTAATGCTCACAACAGGGCACAGAGGAACGCTGACGTCTGTCACGGCCTCTTCTCTTGGTCACCTGCCCTGAAAGGAAACACTCAGCGTTTCCAAATTGACTTAAAGAAGAAATGTTTGGTGGCCGTGCCATCCCTCAGTCAGCCGTCACTTGCCCACGGCAGAGAGATTTTAATTTTCAAGGTGTAATGAGAAAGAGAAACTCAGAATTAAATAATATTCCAGTGAAGCAGTCAAAATAGCTGCCCAGACTGTAAATCAAGGGGAGAAGCATAAATTGAAACCTACCCCCACTCCAGCACCAAGCGATCTCAGGAAGCTGGGCTCTGCAGCTACAGAACCCAGTAACCCTGGCCCTGAGGTCAGGTGGCTCACAGGGCCTCACTTCCACCTCAGGATGCTCACAGAATAATTAGAACAGAGATTCATCCAATGTACTTAAAGGAGAGATTTACCTCCGCCAGCCTAGCCTTGCTTCCCTAAAACCCTCCTGAGTGATGTCAGGTGGGCCATAAAGGTTGATTTGAGGTTAAGGACTGGTGGGGGAGGGGTGGGGCCCTTGGCCTCTCCCTGGCCTCCCAAGGCACAAAGAAACTGCTGCTTTTTTGTTTAAGCCTGTCTGTTCCCAAGGGAGCTCCCTTTTCAACTGTGTTTGCCCTTCAGGGTGATGGGAATGGCTCAGTACCTTTAGAAAGGTCCGGAACCTTCAGAAAGGCCTCAGAACCTTTAGAAAGGCATGGGAACTGCAACCCTGACCTCATTCTTCTTGGCCTGCTTCTGGCATCACATCCCAGGCCCGCAAAGAGATCTGTTGCCCTAACCTAGACCCTAGTATTTGCCTTGTCTCCCTTCTTTATCTGCCTACCTACACTGACCAGAGCCTCTGTGCTAGAATCTGTGTGTGGGTTAGGGCCTACAGAAATAACCAAGCCAAGCTCCTGTTGCCAGGGATGAGAGAGAGAGACAGGTGGTCGGAAGATTACCATACAGTGAAGACCAAGCTCGGCAGTCAAGTATGGCAGGTGGCTCAAAACCCGAGTCAGGATGATCTATGTGGGTGAAACCCTGTCTCCATCCCCATTTCTTCCTTTGTGACTGGGCAAGTTGCCTAACCTGATCAGGTGTCAGTTTATTCATCTATGTAATGGGGATGATAACACTCGCTTTGCTGGGTTTATGCAAAGATTTGTAAGGCTCGAAGTGAGTCTTGACTACTGGGAGAACCCCTACCCACACCCCTGCAAGTGAGACAGGAGAACGGAGTTAGATGCAAATGCAAAAGGTTTATTTATTTTCCGGTGCATCAGGGTTGACCATCAATCAGCCCCTCGTGGCGAGTGACTGGAAGGCAACCCCGAATGGCTATAACAAGCAGTTTTTTATACTTTTTAGGGGTACAGGTTACATCAGCAAGGTTACAGTTTAAACTTATTGGCTAAGCATATTGACCTTTGAACCTATTGGCTAGCAAGCATATGACATACTTTCAAACTCTGTCTGGGACCAGAGGGTAAGGTGACTATCAGCAAGTACATTCTGCGGTTTTGCAAGAATGTTCCCGCCCCTCCCAAGAATGGTTGGAGGAGAATGGCTTAGCCTTGACCGGAGGAGGGCAGCTGACACTTGGTCTAGTCTTGACCTGAGGCGGTGGGTGTAGGGCTAGCGAAAGACCCTAGGGTCCTTCAGATTAAGTGAAATAACCTTGGAACCAAGCCAGCCCACGGTCTTTAATGAGTCTTAAAAACCAACTCGGAGCACCTGAGGTATCCTAAGTTTAACTTGTTAGCCTGGATTGGGCGCTTACTCTGAGCCAACCAGGGTAGCAAGAATTCAACTATAGCCATTGTCCTGAGGAGTCCACAATCTGTTAGAGGTGACAATCTGCAAACTGACCCCTGAAAGATGTGTGATCACCATTTTCTTTCTCTAGGAGCTGTCCTTTTCTGAACACTGACCCTGTGCTTGATGCATGAGATAGGTTTTGTGTTGTTTGGGAGCAGGGTCTCACTGCACAGCCCTGGCTGGTTTAGAACTCACTATGGAGATCAGGCTGACCTTCCACTCACAGAGATCTGCCTGCTTTTCTCTCTCTGGTGCTGAAATTAAAGGTGTGTACAGCTACGCCTGGCTACATTGGATTTTAAAGGTCTGCTGTCTAACTCCTCAACAACCTTCTAAGGGCTATATCACCCTCATTTTAGAGAGGTAACTTTTGAGGTGATGCTGCTTGCAGAGTGAAGTGCTGAGTCACTCCTGAAGAGTGATCATCTGGGCCTGAAAAGGAACAAGGGACTGTTTCAGTGATGAGGTCATCACTGCTTAGGAGCAGAGTCTGAAGAAGAAGGACATTGCATGGCACCCCTACAGGTCCGCAGGAGACCTAAAACTGCTGGCATCTCCCACAGAGCTTCTCCGTGTCTAGAGATCCCTAGGTTCCCATGGTTCCCTGTGCCCACTCAACATTTAGTCCCACGTGTCTACATGGAGGGTGATCATTTGAGAGAGAGCATAACCTAGATGACAGATAATTATTTTGGTGAGAATTAGTTAGTAGCCTGTAATTCCAGAGGGTTTCAACTGAATCACAGGTCCCCCTTGTGGTCTGCTGCCAAGGCTAGGGCACAAATTGCAAGAAGTCAGGAATGGGGCGGGGATCTCAGGGAGGCTAAGAGGCACTGGTTAGGGATAGGAGTCATTGGTTAGCCTAGGGACAGACAGTCTCACAACCTGGGGAAATTCCAACCAGATCTGGAGCAGGTGAAAAGTGAAAAATTTATTATAGCTGGCGGTGGTGGTGCATACCTTTAGTCCCAGCACTGGGCAGTCAGAGGCAGGCAGATCTTGGAGTTCAGGGAGTGGTGGTGGAGAGATAGCTCAGTGGTTAAGCATACTGGCTGCTCTTGCAAAGGACCCTGGTTCAGTTCCCAGCAACCATAGATCAGCTCATCACCGTCTGTAACACCAGTTCCAGGGGCACTGATGCTATCTGCTCGGTGACCTGCGACAGACACACACACTCACACACACACTCACAGACAAACACACACACTCACATAATAAAATAAATCTTTAATAAAATAAATAATAGCCTGGCTGTGATGCTCACGCCTTTAATCCCAGCACTCCGGAGATAGAGGCAGGCAGATCTCTGAGTTCCAGGCCAGCCTGGTCTACAGAGTGAGTTCTAGGATAGACAGGGCTACACAGAAAATTCCCGTCTCAAAGAAAACAAAATAAAAAACCTAAAACAACAGCAACAAAAACCCCTCAAACAAACAAACAGACGAAAACATTTTAAAGAGAAAGAAAGAAAAGAAAAGAAAAGAAACCTCTCTGCTGGGTTTAGTCACTTCCTCCCATTCTTCTTCCTTTGATAACAGCCACCCAAAAGGCAGCCATCTTGGTGCAACCAGAGGTCTAGTGGGCAGAACCGGGATGCGGCGTTAGCATCCGTCTGACTGGTTCCAAGGCTGGGAAAATGTGGACTCATCATCATTAGCATTCTGCTTCTGTACCAGGAACAAGGACACTGCACTGTGGGCCGTAGCAAGCGGGCTCCTCGGATTAAGTAGCCCCGGGCGCAGGACCGACTGTCCTCTCTGCCAGAGCAGGGAAAGGCTGCCAGCACAGTGCGTGGTTTGAGGAGGCTTTGGGGAAAAGTTTATGACCACAAGGTGGAGAAGCTTTGGCACTTGGGACAAACAGATTGCAGTCGCTCTCCATATACCTGCCTGAATATTGTGATTTCAGAGGAAAGCAAATGAATGATGGGCAGGTACCTGAGGTCTGCCTGCCGCTCCGTCCTTGAAGCAGCCCCACCAGCCTCACAAGCCTAATTTACTCCTCACATGAAGAAGCTAGCTCTGGGAGGGACCAGCCCCCACAGAAGCAGGAAGCACGTGCACATTCCAATAAAGCACTCAAAGAGGCAATTATTTCTGGGCTGCCTATCCCAGAGCAGAGCACAGGCAGCCAGATTTCCAGAACGGCTGTCATTGCCTCTGGCTGTTGGCAAAATTAAACTTCTCTGAGAAATCAGAACGAGCTGGTGCCAAGGGGGTTGGGATTACTTATCTGCCCAGGGCATTTGATATGGGACTGGGTGAGGGAATAGGGCATGGGGATAGGGACAGAGATCTTGGAGTCTATAAAATAGCCTTCTAGGACACAAGGTAATACATGCCTGTTATGTGTACATGGCGAAATCCATGTGGAGTATATATACCAAGTCTTCCTGTCACCCACTGGGAGAGCGTCTGACTCCCACCTGATGCTCAGCATAGATGGCTGAGTGAATGTGTACAGTGTGGCCCTGGGCAGTCTCCTGACACTGAGCAACTCCGTCTGGGACACTTCCTCCCCCAACAGGTCACACGGATATGGTGAGAAGCACTGGAGCTTTGCTTCTCTGTCTCCTGAATGATGCTGTGAGATATTAGGTAGATCTTCCCAAATGTTGAGAAAAGGTCTCCCCGAGACATGACAGAGTAGGCAGTGTTCCAGTTGACCACCCACAAAAAGGAGGCGCCATCTCAGACCTCACTTTCTCTCCTGCACCCAATTTGGAAACATTTGCCCGCCCCCCTTCCCACCTTCCCATCTCCAGCCTCTGGCTGCGTCCGCTCACATTTTTAGCTATCTCTTCTGCATCTTCACATCCTGCCCACCAGCTGTGATAGTCAGCTCTGTGCTGGCTTCCCTGTGGCCTGACAGTGTGTACTCAGGCCCAGGACCTTCTTTGGGCTTCTTTGCAGATTCTCTGTTGTCAGGGGGACTACTCACATCCACCAGGGCCAGGTCATTAATACCTTGGGGGCAATTCTTGTCAAAGGGGGTAGACACCTCTTTAGACAAGCAATTCCCTTTTTAGTCCCCAGTGGGCCCCTCATAAAGGTTTCCTGAACATTTCTGGGTGCTGGAGCTTGTGACATTCTCCCTGAGCTAATCTTCTGCCCCTCATGAATCTGTGGGGGCGTCTCTGTGACCTCCACAGCCCGCAGAGTAACAATCCACCCCGGGCAGTTTGTTTCAACACAATTAAGTAGCTGGTGTTGGCTCAAACTTTAGGAGTCTGACCCTCAGTGGTTTATTTTAGGCACATTTAAACACAGCACAATTTGGTGAAAAACTCTCTTGGTAGTAATTAACTCAATCCCGTGTGCACAATAAAGCTCCCAAAGATCTCCTTGAGGGACAAAGTAAGCTAAATAAAGATTGGACACGACTACATTACAACTCTGCATAAAATGCATGTGATACTCTCCATAAAGATGGCTTCCATATTGACTGAGAAAAACAAGCTTACAGTAAGCGTCTGGGGAACATTTGGAGTGATGCTGTGCTCACAGGACACACAGCAAAGTTCCCACCTCAGCTCCCAGCCTTCTGAATGGAGAACAGGTTAGCTCTCTTTTCCTTTGAAAGAACAACCTGTGTGTTCAACATTCCAGGTTTCCATGTGCTTATTTGTGAGCACAGAGATCTCCCTCCATGCCTCTTACATGCTCTCTGGATCCCAGCCTTTTCCTCAGGCCCAGGTATCAGGGCAACTCAGGCCCTGGCGCCATTAGCTTTCCTTTCAGAGAGAATCCTACACCTTTCCTCACCTCTGAAGGTTTCCAGAAGACTTTTCTACTGCCTGGAACACTTTTGTTTCTGCTAAGAAGTCTGGTTAAGACTTGTATGAGCAGGAGCAGCAGCCAAGGGGTCTGGAAGAAGAGTGCTCCATGTCTGGGAGAAGAGTGCTCCAGGTTTAGAAGAAGAATGTTCCAGGTCTGGGAGAAGAGTGCTCCATGTCTGGGAGAAGAGTGCTCCAGGTCTGGGAGAAGAGTGCTCCATGTCTGGGAGAAGAGTGCTCCAGGTCTGGGAGAAGAGTGCTCCATGTCTGGGAGAAGAGTGCTCCAGGTCTGGGAGAAGAGTGCTCCATGTCTGGGAGAAGAGTGCTCCAGGTCTGGGAGAAGAGTGCTCTAGGTCTGGAAGAAGAATGCTCCAGGTCTGGGAGAAGAGTGCTCCAGGTCTGGGAGAAGAGTGCTCCATGTCTGGGAGAAGAGTGCTCCAGGTCTGGGAGAAGAGTGCTCCAGGTCTGGGAGAAGAGTGCTCCATGTCTGGGAGAAGAGTGCTCCATGTCTGGGAGAAGAGTGCTCCAGGTCTGGGAGAAGAGTGCTCCAGGTCTGGGAGAAGAGTGCTCCAGGTCTGGGAGAAGAGTGCTCCAGGTCTGGGAGAAGAATGCTCCAGGTCTGGGAGAAGAGTGCTCCATGTCTGGGAGAAGAGTGCTCCAGGTCTGGGAGAAGAGTGCTCCAGGTCTGGGAGAAGAGTGCTCCATGTCTGGGAGAAGAGTGCTCCAGGTCTGGGAGAAGAGTGCCCCAGGCCTGAGCCCCGAGGCAGAAATGACCTAGTCAGAGTCTGGGTAGAATAAAAGTACAAAGAGAGAAGCAAGGGGACAGGGATCACAGTTGACTCTGCAGGCACAGTGTCAGGAAGTAAGCCACACAAGAGCAAGAATCCTGTTCTGTTCTTTGCTCACGTTCTGTAAGGAGTAGGCTCTTAGTTGTGAAGTGAGCAAATAACACCTTTGAGTGTGTTCTACTGTTGGAGTCTTGAGGGTAGTTGGTCTGGAACACGGTATTTAGCCAGACTAGACTTAAACTTGTGGCCATGTTCCTGCCTCTACCCCCGAGTGTTGGTATTTATGTGGATGCACCACCACGCCTGGCTTTGTTTTGATTCTTCGAGACAGGGTCCAGACTGGCTTCGACTTTCCATCCTCTTGCCTCAGCCTTCTGAACGCTGAGGCCGAGTCATGGGCCACCATACTGTGGTTTGCTTTTTTGCTGAGACTCCAGAGTGAGAACACTGCCAAGCTCTGCCGACTTCTCCTCATCCATGGTCAGTTTTGATCTGCTGACTTACTCGTCTGCTCTGCTGGACTCTGCTCCAACACATTAGTCATCCCTTTTGCCTCTCAACTTCCTTAATGAGCCACTGTGTTTTCAGACCGAGATAGGTCTGCCCGGTCTGTTGCTTTCTGGGGAAACCAAGGTCAAGCTAGAGTACAGAACAGAGAGAAGGTTCCAGTCTGCTCCCAGCACCCATCATACACTAAGGGTGGTAGGAAGGGAAGGAGGGAGGGAGGGAGAGGGAAGGAGACTCTCTGGGCAAAGAAGAAGTGGAAGACAGCTAAAATTTAGGGTAGTTATAAAGATTCCTCAGCGGACAGAATTGACTGTTTCTCACTGAGTGACAGTACTGGCCGAGATGGCAGCAGTAGGAACAGAGGCGGGTCAGGGGAGGGAATCCATCATGGTAGGCAACTGAGGACACAGGCTGAAGGCTTTGGCCACGCTACCCCGTCCTGCTTGTCATTGTCCCCCCATGTGTGGACAGGATAGAATGACCTCTAAGGACCACCCAGAATGCAGCACACTGAACTGAGATTCCTTGATTGCTGTTGCTTGCTCTGAGGCAGCCCTGGGCAAGGATGTCCAATTAGGGGCCTGAGGTGACAGGGGGACTCTGGGTTGCCTTGCAACAGTAAGAGGCTGTACTCAGAAGGGGCCTGCAGAGAGGAAACAGCATTCAGAGGGGGAGCTGAAAAGGCTGACGAGGAACCGCTCACATAGGCAGGTTATAGAAAACCAGGAAGGGGTGTGGAAGGAACCAGAGCCTAGTGCAGCCTATGTGTGTACATATATAGTACATATACTATATCATGTATATGCGTGTGTGCCTGAGTTAAGAAAGCTCCCTCTCTTTGTAGAGGACCTGAGTTCAGTTCCCAGCACCTACTCCAGGTGGCCAGCAAGTGCCTGTAAGTCCAGCTCCAGAGCTTCTGATGCCCTCTTTGACCTCTGCTGGCACCTGCTGGCCCTTTCCCCCCAACAAATAAAAATATGTGCAGGTGTGTGTGTGTAGAAGAGAAGAGAGAGTGTGTGCATGTGTGTGTGTATAGGAGAGGAGTGTGTGTGTGTGTGTGTGTGTGTGTGTGTAGGAGAAGAGTGTGTGTGTGTGTGTGTGTGTGTGTAGAAGAGGAAGTGTGTGTGTGTGTATAAAAGAGAAGAGTGTGTGTGTGTGTGTGTGTGTAGAAGAGTGTGTGTGCGTATGTATGTGTGTAGGAGAGGAGTGTGTGTGTGTGTGTGTGTGTAGTGTGGAGGAGGGAGTGTGTATGTGTGTAGGAGTGTATAGGAGAGAAGTGTGTGTGTAGGAGAGGAGTGTGTGTGTGTGTGTATAGTGTGGAGGAGGGAGTGTGTATGTGTGTGTAGGAGTGTGTAGGAGAGAAGTGTGTGTGTAGGAGAGGAGTATGTGTGTGTAGTGTGTAGGAGAGAAGTGTGTGTGTGTAGTATGTAGGAGAGGAATGTGTGTGTGTGTGTGTGTGTGTGTGTGTGTGTGTGTGGTGTGCACCAATTTGGAGATCAAAGGACAACCTTGACTGTGGTTCCTCAGTTGTTTTTCACCTTACTGTTTGAGTTTTTGTTTTCTTTTAATTTTTAAAAATTATTTTATCTATCTATCTATCTATCTATCTATCTATCTATCTATCTATCTATCTATTACCTACCTACCTATTTATCCATCTGAGACAGAATTTCTCTTATCCTGGAGCTCTGTAGACCAGGCTATCCTGGAACTTACAGAGATTCCCCTGTCTCTGCCTCCTTAGGGCTGGGACTAAAGGTGTGTGCCCCCACTGCCTGGCTATTTTGTTGTGTGTGCATATGGGTGTATCCATGCATGCCACAACCCATGTGTGGAGGCCAGAAGACAACTTGAAGAAATTGGTTCTCCCCTTTCACCAGGTAGGCCCTGGAGATCACACTCAGGTTGACAAGTGACATGTGCCCTTATTTGCTGTGGAAGAACGGGAACGGCCCCCAGAGGCTAATATGTCTGTGTGTATAGGCTCATATATACTGGCTTGCCTCTGCTGAACTGTTTGGGAAGACTGGAAAGTATGGCCTTGGAGAAGGTGTGTTACTGGGAGTAGGGCCTGAGGTTTCAAAAGCCAGTGTCAGGCCTCATGTCTTTCTGTCTCTTGCTGGTGGATCAAGATGTAGCTCCTGGCTACTTCTCCAGTACCATGCCTGCCCACGTGCTGCCCTGCTCCCTGCTATAGCGATACTGAACTAACCCTCTGGACTTTAATTAGTCCCCGATTAAATACTTTCTTTTATAAGTTTTGCCTTACTTATAGTGTCTCTTCTAGACAATAGAACAGTGACTAAGATCCCCATGACACCTACTGAACCATCTTGCCGGCCCAATATCTTGTTGGTTTTGTTGTTGCTGTTATTGAGTTTGTTTGTTTGTTTTGTTTGCCTCTTTGTTTTTGATAGGATCTGTCACTGAGACCGGGATCTTGCTGTTTAGACTAAGCTGGTTGGCCAGCAAACCTCAAGGTTCCTTTTGTCTCCACATTCCCAGCACTGGGATTACAAATGTTTGTCACTATCTCAGCTTCTTTTTGAGACAGGGTTTCTCTGTGTCACCCTGGCTGTCCTAGAATTGGCGCTGTAGACCAGACAGACTAGCCTCTGCCTTACTAGTGTTGGGTCTGTGTCACCACCAAGGTTTTACTTTCTTGAGACAATCTCACTAGGCTGTCCTAGAATTCACGGTGTAGTCCAGGCTAACCTCCAATTTGAACTGATCTGACTGCCTCTGTCTCCTGAATGCTGAGATTAAAGGTGTGCAGCTACCAGCTCATTTCTTACATTAGACTTCCAGGCTCCTGAGACCTAGGGGATCCAGTCAGGAGCCTGCTGATTTACTCAGATGGCTGCTTCACCCTTCTCCTCCCCCAGCCTCCAAGGCTGGGCCTTAGGTTTTCCCAGTGAACACACTCCTCAATAAAGAACTGCTATTTTAACTTGCTTAGTATCCACACTTTCTGGCACAACCTTTGGGGGTTTTGGCTGAGGATACTATTTTAGCATACCTCCCCCAACACATACACACTTTCTCTTACCAGACATTGACCATGTGGTTGTACATGCTAAGGATGTGCTGAACCATTGAGTTATACTCCCCGCCCCTACAGTCACATTCTTGGTGAACCGTCAATGAAGGCATCTTCCATCACTCTTCAAAAAGTTTGGCACGTGACCTGGATGGTCTTTCCCATTTGGAAGAGCATTGGATGACATGTCCTCGAGTGAACACTGAGAGTGAGGACTGGGAGGAACCGCATCTCATGTGAGCATCCTGATTCGCTGTCTTGGCTCTTCATCTTCCGAGGACAGCCACTTGAGCATCTCCATTTTTACTGATTGTGCAACCCACCTCTACTCTTTTCTAATACCGTTATGTGTTGCCATTGTTTCTGACTTGTCAAAGTATTTTATATTAAACCAAAGAAAAGTTTCTAAATTAGCATAAAGAGTTCTACAAACTAATGGCTTTTACTATGACATTGTAACCAAAGCTGCTTTGTCAATAAAACTGCCCGGGTAGAAAAGCCAAGAAGTCTGCCCATGTGTGACTTCATTTCTGAGGTTCATATCTGAACCTCTGGATTGGAGCTTGGATTCCAAACTCAGGCGGAGGGTTGGGAGCATGGGGAAGGTCAGTGGCAGAGCATTTGCCTAGCACATAGGAAGCCCTGGTTTTTTTGCTCCCTAGCACAACAAATAATATCTTATCGGGTCTTAGAGCGAGAGGAAAGAAGAGTGCCTGTTGATGTCACGCTTCATTTCCTGTGTTTGTTGGACTTTCAGGCTACTTAAGCCATAGCCTAAAATAGTCAAACTTGTCCCATGACTCACTATCCCAAGGCCCCCAGCAGGCCAGGCACAAATAGCAAACTCAAGAGCCTCGGACACCTGATAAGCTTGTGCTGGCCACCACCCAAGAGCCTCTGAGCCTCAGACCTGCAGACCTGAGGTCACCCTTGCTTTTCTCCTTAGGGCCTCCCATGCCTCAGTCAAGCCCACTGCTGTCTGGGAGCCAACAGTTCACTGGGCAGGAGTGTTGTGGGCCAGAGGAAGTAACAGTGTTGGGGCTTGAGATGAGGCCTTAAGTAGGAGTCTACATGCTTAAGTGCTTTTTCTAAAATGGACCACATCAGAAAACAAGAAGGTAGCACAACATGTTCCCATGTTTATGTCCCTATTTCTTGTTTGTAAATGCTCTGATCCTGTGAACCATAGCCTTCCTTCTCTTACCCAGCATTTGTCAAGCCCTATGAGGTGGTGGTGTGTTCTGTGGTCTGGACATAACAAATCGCCAAGAAGCACACAGTGATGTAGTGAAGATTTATTTGTAGTTAAATGTAGGCCGGGCATAGTACACATGTTTTAATCCTAACATTTGGGAGGCAGAGGCAGGTGGATCTCTGAGTTTAAGGCCAGCCTGGTCCACAGGGCGAGTTCCAGGCCAATCAGGAATACATAGTAAGACCGTGTCTCAAAAATTCAGAAAAACCAACCAAACAAAGATTTTAATAAAATGGCATTTGAGAAACAGTCACGTCTAAGTTTTCTAAGCTGTAAGCTCGCTGAGGAAGAAGAAAAGGCTTTCCGTTCCATCTTCCCTGGGGGAGGGCCAGGCTTGGTGTTATTGGGGTTTGGACTTTGTGGATTCCATAAGGTTCTGCATGTTTCAACATAGAAAGGAGAAACCATAAGTAGTGGGCCGAGTACAACAAAACTTCCAAACAGGTTTTAAAACAAAGATCCAGGTTGGAGGTCAAGGGACTGCAGTCTGAAGAGGGATAAATTCTACTCAAGAAGCTTGGTTAAAACTGGAGGCTGTAAAGGGAATGGAAGCACCAACTCCATCAGTGGCAGAGGTCTGTGATCTAGAAGGAAACAATGTGAGGAGCAGATACATACTAACACCATCCTTATACACTAGGCGCTTGCTGAGCACTCCTTCTGTGTCAAAGCTGATACTGTTGTGGTTTTCCATTTTACCAACAGGACAAAGCAAGATGATGTGAGTTGCTCAAAGATTATGGGTCTGAGACTCACACTGGGGGCCAGTGATAGTGTAGACTGGCCACAGAGAGACAGAAACTGGGGAGCCTGTGCACCAAAAGTTGTCATAGTTAGACTTGTTACACAGAAGATGCTGCCTCAGCATCTCAGTCGCCTCTGGCAATCTCATAAGAACGGGTTAGGTGACACATACTTGTAATTCCAGTAACCAAGAGCCCGAGACAAGAGGATTACTGAAAATTTGAGACTAGCCTAGGGTACATATAGCAAGATCCTGTTTCAAAACGGTCACAACAAAGTCATATGGCTGAACCCAGAGTCAAGGTAGAGAAAAACACCTCTCTACCGGCAGAGCAAAAAAAAAAAAAAAAAAAGAAGAAGGACCAGAAATCAATTTAGTGTCCCACAGAACTTAGACTGGATTTAGCTGTGACTTAGAGACAAATGCCTGTTATAAAGAGAGATGTTATCTTCAGGGACCACAAAGTTTCATATGAGATTATTTACATTTTCAGATTTTATTTGAGTAAAATTCTTAAAGTGCTTTTAAACAAGAGCATGCTTTGGGCGTTCTGGAAGACTATGATAGCAGCCTTATACTTTTTAGAGCCCCGGTAATAGCTGGAGGCCAGCATTTATCTTTCTGATGCAGTTTTCTCAATTTGGAGTCTGTTGTCTCAGGGGGTCCATGCATTTTCTGCAAAGGTAATGGTGACAGTGATTTGCTGCAGACAAGATATAAAAGAGGCCCAGCGGTGTGCTTTGATGGCATTTGGAAGATGGTGGGACAGCCCTGGAGGTGATGTCCCGGTTCTCCGTGGAGTGGACTCACTCAAACTCCTCATGTCTAGGGTTTCTGGCTGATGCTCTCTCCTTTGCCTACACCTGTCTGCTGTTACGCTGGGCATAGCATTGGAGGGAGGCTGAGGAGTGTAATAGCTAAGCTCTGTGGGCTTTGGAGCCTGGACAATTAGGACTCAAATCTTGGCTTTAACAATTATTAGACTGAGTCCCCTGGCAGCCTGAACTCTCATAATGTATGTGTCTCACCAGAAAGAGAGTCACAATACTGTCATGGACATTTTGAGATCAGAACTCACCAGGGAGGGAATTTGTTTGTTTGCCCAGTTGGTTTCGTTTGGGGTTCTAGAATGCTGGTCTTGAGCTCACAATGTAGCTGAAGGTATTAACCTTGGGTGCATCGGCTTTCATATCATGAGTGCTAGGGTTATAGGTGTGCACCCTATGCCTGTTTCATGGGATGCTGGGAACAAAGCCCAGGGCTGTGTGCATAGTAGAGGGTAAATCACTATACTGAACTTTATTCCCTAACCCTAACCCTTACATTTTCTTTCACTCATGTAGCATGTGCTCGCAGTAGTCAGAGGACAAGCTGTCAATTCCCTCTTTCCCCCTTGTGGGTTTCATAGATCAGACTGTCTGGCTGGGCAAGAGGCAAGAATCCTCACCCACAGAGCCATCTTGCTAGACCTTTAAAACAACAACAACAAACAACAACAATAGCAACAAAAAGCAAAGTCTCACCATGCAACTAGCTCAGGTCGTCTTGAAACTCTTGGCACTGGAGAAATGTTCTCGCTCAGTCCCTAAGTGGCTGGCACTGCAGGCCAGCTTAGCTACGGTTAGGAACTAGACTCAGATTCTCTATAAGAGGTGTTTATTTATTTTATATAAGTACACTGTCTTCAGACACACCAGAAAAGGGCATCTGATCTCATTACAGATGGTTGTGAGCCACCATGCTGGGATTTGAACTCAGGACCTCTGGAAGAGCTGTCAGTGCTCTTAACCACTGAACCATCTCTCCAGCCCAGATTTTTGATTTCCAATTCAAGTTCTTTAGTGCTTAAATGAGTATCCACATCTGTCTTAATTAGGGTCTCCATTGCTGATAAGAGACACGATGACCAAGGCAACTCTTATAAAGGTCAACATTTAATTGGGGCTGGCTTACAGGTTCAGAGGTTTAGTCCATTATCATCAAGGCAGGAACATGGCAGCATCCAGGAAGGCATGGTACTGGAGGAATGGAGAGGTCTACATCTTGTTCCAAAGGGAGCCAGGAGAATACTGTCTCTTATGTGATTAGGAGGAGGGTCTCAAAGCCCACCCTCACAGTGATACACTTCCTCCAACAAGACCACACCTCTTATGATGCCACCCTCTGGGCCAAGCATATGCAAACCGCAACATCCAATCTGCGTCATTCTGTCAGTGACAAATCTTAAGCAATTTTTCTGTTTCACAACTGTCTTCCGTTTTATTGTCGCAAAAATATTCATAATACCCTTTTATTTTCAAGCCAGAAACATCTATATATACCAACAGTCTTCATTTCTAACTTAAACTACTTTTACTTTTTTTTTTTTTTTTTTTTTTTTTTTTTTGGCTAGGCATGGTGCCTTTAATCCTAGCACTCAGTGGGCAGAGGCAGACAGATCTCTGTGAGTTCAAGGCCAACCTGGTCTTCAGCGAGAGTTCTAGGCCAGCCAGGGTTACATAATGAGACCCTGTCTCAATAATTAATTAATTAATCAATTAATTAATTAAACAAACAAACAAATAAATAAAGTTAAGTCCCCCACCCCCGTTTCTGTGTGTGCTCATCTTCCCTGTTTTTCTCACTTTATAGCACCTGAATTTGCCTTGAACTTGCTATGATCCTCCTGTCTCAGTGTTCCAGGCGTGAGCCACCACACACTCAGTTTATTTGTTCAATTCCTTTTCTTTACTTTCCTTCCTGTTTACCCTGAGTTTATCTTGCTGTGAGTTCCCCATCCTAGTTTATTAAGATAGATTTTTAGCTCATTAATTTTTAATCTGTTCCTGTTTCTAAGATGAGCATTTAAGCTTATACATCTCCTCTTGGAGCCTGAAAATATTAAAAAATAAAGTGACTGGTTCAGGATAGGCACTCAGCAACAGCACCACAGTCTTGGCTGTCCTTTTGCAGTGTTGGATGTGAGGGGCTCCCAAGCAACTGTGGCCTCGGATGGGACGTGCTTCAGCAGGGGCTCTGAGGGCTTACTTATGGGTATCAGTTCTCTTCCTTCAAGAGGCTCTTGAGGAGCCACTGTCTAGAAAAGGCTGTGCTTCTTACTGAGCTTGCTCCCATAGTCTGCTTACGCCTCTTCCCATAGGCCATTTGGGAAGTGTATATCCTAACCTGAAGACCGTGGCTCATCATATTTTCCAAAGATGGCCACAATAATATCTCCCATCTGGCTTTCTCTAGGACTTTGTTCTTCAGCCATTAAGAAACAGGCTATAATTCCATTTTCCCAGGCTTTACAGGCTGATGACTCATACCACATTACCACAAAGGTGAAGCTGAGGAGTTTCTGAGGTCTTTTTCCCATGAAAGGCCATGCAACTAGGCCTGGACAGAGGCTGCAGCAGGGCTGGAGAGACACCTCAGTGGTTAAGAGCACTGGCTGCTCTTCCAGAGGACCCAGGTTCAATTCCCAGCACCCACATGGCAGCTCACAACTGTCTATAACTCCAGTTCCAGAGAATCTGACACCCTCAAACCAACGCACATAAAATAAAGTTAAAATAAATTATTTAGGGCTGGAGAGATGGCTCAGTGGTTAAGAGCACTGACTGCTCTTCCAGAGGTCCTGAGTTCAAATCCCAGCAACCACATGGTGGCTCACAACCATCTGTAATGGGATTCGATGTCCTCTTCTGGTATCTCTGAAGACATCTCAGTGTACTCATATACATAAAATAAATAAACAAAAACAGCAATGAGAAAATAAAAATTGTTTATTCTTAAAGTAAAAAAAATAAACAAATCTTTCTTTAAAAAAATTAATTATTTAAAAAGAAAGAAAGGCTGTGTAACTATCAATGGGGTGGCTAAAAACTCACGTTTAGAGCTACTCTGAGAGTCTCGGACACCTGGTAGCTGCCTTGTGTAAGGAAGACAAGCCATACTGAGAAGCTACACAGGGTGTCTTTCTAATGTTCTGATCTTTCAGCCCAACCCAGGCAGTCAGCATGCTAATGATGGGGCTTTCCGTAATTCAGTTCCCTGTTGTTCTGATCTTTCAGATCCTGTTAATCTTATTAATGGAGAGCAGAAACATGGGAAATGAGACTATCTTAGGGGTTTATTGCTGTGAAGAGACACTACAAGCAAGGTGACTTTTATAAAGGAAAACATTTCCCTGGGGCTGGCTTACAGGTTCAGAGGTTTAGTCTAACTCTAGTCTACAGCAGCGTGCAGGCAGACATAGTGCTGGAGAGGTAGCGGAGAGTTCTACATCTTTGAAGATTCATTTATGTATTTTATGTTTGAGTGCTTTATCTGAATGTACACCTGTGTGCCAGAAGAGGGCATCAGATCTCATTACAGATATACCAGAAGGCATTAGATCCTATTACAGATGGTTGTGAGCCATCATGTGGTTGCTGGGAATTGAACTCAGGACCTCTGGAAGAGCAGGCAGTGCTCTTAACCACTGAGCCATCTCTCCAGCCCTGAGAGTTCTACATCTTGATCCACAGGTAGCCATGAGGAGACTGTGTGCCACACTGAGCATAGCTAGAGCACATAAGACCTTAAAGCTGGCCCCCAGTGACACACTTTGTCCAACAAGGCCACACCTAACCGTACCACTCTCCATAGCCATGGGTTCAAACACATGAAACTATTCAGGTCATTTCCATTCAGACTACCACGGAAAAAATCCAATGTTTTATTCACTTACTCCTATTGTTATTGATATTGGTGGTACTGGGGGCTGAGCCTAAGGCATCATATGTACTAGCAGGTACTCTGACACTGAGCTATGTCCCTTGCTCACCAAACTTTTTTCTGTAGTTCTGGAGTATTGAATCTAAGACCTCAGACGTATGCTGTACCACTGAGTTGCACCCCAAGTCTGTTTTTCTTTTCTTTTTTGAGATAGACTAGGCTAGCCTCAAACTATAGCTCCTCCTGTCCCATCTTCCCATGATTCATCTTGGCTCCCTGTAAGTTCTGTTTAGGATAATGTGTCCCCAGTCTGGTATTGTTTAGACAGAATCTGGTGTAGCCTAAGCTGGCTGTGAACTAGATATGCATGACCTTGAATTTCTGTTCTTTCTGCCCTGAACTCTGAGATGCTGGGATCACAGATATATATGACTATGCCTAGTTTATCTCTAAGATTTTTTAAGAGAACATTTCTTTGTTATTTTTATTTGCGTATATGTGTGTGCCTGTGTGTGTTTATGTGCACTGGAGTTCAGCCACCCCTGAATGCCTGTGGGCATTGGATGCCCTGGCACTGGAGTTACAGACTGTAATGAGTAACTTGATGTGGGTGCTGAAAACCAAACCCAGATCCTCTGTAAGTACAGTATGTCCTCTTAATTACTGAGTACCTTCTGTAGGCTTCCTGTCTAAACTCTTAACCCAGACAACTGTCAGCGTAAAAAATGCCATCTTAAACTCTGAGTCTGAAGTGTCTTGCTGCCTAGCAACAGATAACTGAAAGAATGCTACCATCTCCCTTGTGAGCCTCTCTACCGGCAGACTCCTTCAATTTCCAGCACATTCCACACACTGTAGTTCCCACATCATCCCAAACAGAACCTGCAAATCTAAGCATGGCAAAGCCTCTTCGTGTAGTCTCTGGGACAGTCAAACTGAGGATAGATATTCTCTCATTAGTTTTATCTGCTCAGCTGGATTCCCTGGGGTACATGTTTATCAATCTCTGTGAGCATTAAGACATCCTTTGTCAATGGGTGTGGTGATGGACACCTTTAATCCCAGCACTTGAGAGGCAGAGGCAGGTGGGTCTCTGTGAGTTCAAAGCCAGCCTGTCTACAGATCAAGTTCCAGAACAGCCAAGATGGTTGGTTGCACTGAGAAACCCTGTCTTGAAAAAACAAAATATGAAAAGAGACTTCGCTTCATCAAAAAGGCTGTGTGTCCCCACCTGATGTTGTTAAACTTTTGAGTAGAGATTCATTGAGAGCAAACATTCCCTAAGATCTTCCTTCCTTCCTTCCTTTCCTTTCCTTTTTTCCTTTCTTCATTTGTTGTTTCTCAAGACTGGGTTTTTCTGTCTATCCCCAGCTGTCCTGAAACTAGCTCTGCAGACCAGGCCGGCTTCAAATTCAGATCTGCCTGTCTCCTCCTCCTCCTCCTCCTCCTCCTTCTTTTTTTCTTCTCTCTCTCTCTCTCTCTCTCTCTCTCTCTCTCTCTCTCTCTCTCTCTTTGTTGTTGTTGGTTTTTTTTTTTTTTTTAAGGACAGGGATTCTTTGTGTAGCCCTGGCTGTTTTGGAATTCACTCTGTAGACATGATTGGCCTCCTACATGTTGGGATTGAAGACAGTAAGTAGCTTTGATCTCTGTATCTTCCTTCCTCCACCTCCAGATAGATAGGGAATTACAGGCATTAGAAGCATGCATTACCTACTGTATTTAGTGGCCGGGTAGGTCTTGAACCTTTGGTCCTCCTGCGTCAACCTCCTGGGTAACTAACTGACTTTCAGGGTTGTGCCTCAGGCCTGGCTTGCATTACTTATTTATATGTTAGCTCCCATGCTATTCAGTTCCTACATAGCAACTGTTACTACAATCTCCCATTTGCTTCTCTGGCCCTGGGGCCAATATTGACTTTATGGATTACTAATTTTAGGGTGACTTCATTTCCTTTTGTTCCTCCAGTGCTTCCAATATGTCTGTCACCAATCTTTTGAATTCCTTCCGCTTTACTATAGTGATAAGCTTTTGAGTTTTCCTGGTTACTAGCTTACTGGGCTGTAGTGGACTGACCTTTATTGATCTCCAACCTCAATCTCCCATTCTTCTCCCTCTTGTTCACGTTACCACATCCACACTTGTCTCCTTCCTACTACACAAATGACTATACACACCTTTCCTGCCTCGGAGGTCTGTGCACCTGTTGTTCCCAGTGCTTAGGATACTTCTCTGTGATGCTTGGTGAAGTCTATTCCTTCTCATCTCAGGTCTCAGCACAAATGTGAGCTTTGCTAAGCAGTCTTCCCTTTCCACTGTCCAGCAGAAGCCTTCCAGGTTCTTGGTTCACCCTATGCCACTGTCCTCTGAGTTCTCATTTCAAGCCTCAGCTTCCTGTCCCCTCAGATGCAGTGCCTACTGAGGACTTGGCATTTACTATGTATGGTTGAGAGGGTAAATGATAGAAGGAACCGCGTGCAAGCATCCCTAGGTCCTCAGATGGCCTGGCACCTGATGTTTGATATCGAAGACCACCAAGGGAGTGCCTCTCTGAAGGCAGGACTACCAATATTGGGTTCGGAGCTTCACCTGTGCCTCCAGACAGTTCCTCCTGGGCAGTGGGCGGCCTCCATCTCCTGGCACACCCTCATCAGCCTCCTTACCATGCTTGCAGCAGGCTGCAGGGCATTAGTGATTGAAAGTGCAAACCTGCTCAGGGCCAGATCAATTAGGCTACACGCCCACCATGTGGGCAGCTCATTAATTCTAACGAGCCCCGTGTTTACCTCACAAAAGCCAGGTTTTCTCCACATTCGAGCTGGATCTGATAACTACAAAGAAAACCAATGAGATTGTTATAAAGTTAATTTTTGCTGATCATCACACTCTTATCACATAAAAACAGAAAATTCCTGTTATATAAACACCGACCCCACATCATTGCTGTAATTATAAGCTTAACCCAAAAAGACAGTGAAATGTACAGTTTAATGGATATGACTGTAAAGATATTATATTCCTCTTTCATGACATTGTGAACAAAATAAAAGATAGGGCCTCATTTGAAACAAAGCAAAAGAAAAAAAGAAAAACTTGTTTTATTTCTGCAGAACTGATAAATGAGCAGGGTAAAGACTGAGGGGCTGAGGGTAACATACACACACACACACACACACACACACACACAGAGAGAGAGAGAGAGAGAGAGAGAGAGAGAGAGAGAGAGAGAGAGAGAGAGGGAGAGAGAGAGCTCAAATTAGGATTATAATTCCCAGCAATGCTCTTGAGAGAAAGCTGTCTCAAAAGAAATGCAGCCCAAAGCTACCTACTGTGAACCAGTTGCTGACTCATTGAAGCCATTATGTAGGATCTGAACCGCTTGTAAATAGTGTAAATCAGCCCTAGGAATATATAGGCCTGGAATTTCAGCTACTTAGCAGACTGAGGTGGGAGGGTTACTGGGTAGAGCTGGACTCTGCCTCTCCTCAGAAACCTCAGGGAGGAGTCATGCTTTACTTCGGGCTAGCTAAGCATTCCCCACTCCTGCCTAAGCATGATGCTGTTCCTCTGCTAAGTGCCCTGCCTTTCCCATGCCCATCAGAACCCTCTACCACTGTTAAAGCAGATTGTGGTGGTGCACTTGGAAGATGGAATCAGGGAGATAGGAGTGCAGGGTCAGCCTTGGCTACCTCCTAAGTCTAAGGCCAGTCAGAGGCCCTGTCTTAAAAAGATTCGGTCCAAAATCCATTCCAAAAGACCTACCCAAGGTCTTCTCGAAATGCCCCAAACTGGAAAATACTGTATTTCTTGCTATTCTGATACCTGGATCATGTCTGTCTGTTTGTCTCTGTCTCTGTTTCTCTCTGTCTCTGCCTGCCTGCCTGCCTGTCTCTCTCTCTGTGTGTGTGTGTGTGTTTGTTCGTTTTATTTTGAGACCAGGTTTCAATGTGTATCCTTAGCTGTCTTGGACTATCCTAAACTTACCTTGTACAGCAGGCTGGCCTCAAACTCAGAGATCTCCCTTTCTCTGCCTCCTGAGTGCTAGGATTAAAGTCATGAGCCATCACACCTAGCTTTGGATAATGACTTTCTAACACAATATACACATATATATGAACTTAAGTGTATTTTGTTAAGTTTTTTCCTAATTATTCACTTTATTCTAAGAGTATTTGCCTATTCCTATTTCTGCACAAAACATTATGACCAAGAAGAAAGTTGAGGAGGAAAGGATTTATTCCGCTTACATTTCGACATTGCTGTCCATCACCAAAGGAAGTCAGGACTGAAACTCAAACAGGAGGCAGGAGCTGATGCAGAGGCCACGGAGGGATGTTACTACTGGCTTGCTTCCCCTTGCTTGCTCAGCTTGCTTTCTTATAGAACTCGAGACTACCAGTCCAGTGGTAGCACAGTCACAATGGCCCCCCACCCTTGATTTTAATTGAAAAAAAAAAAGCCTTATAGCTGGATCTCATGGAGATCCTTTCTCTGTGATAATTCCAGCTTTTGTCAAGTTGACACACAGAACCAGCCAGTATAGTATTATTAATTAAAATGAAAATATTTTGCCACATGATTTGCAGTAACTCCCTATAGAAAAGAATTTACCACCCTCTGGGGACAGTTTGGTTATGTGACCTGCTTTGGCCAGTGATGACAGCAGATGCTCTAGGCACCATTGTTATGAGAAGCCCACCAGAGTTGACCAGTCAGACACAGTTTCTAACCAACTGAAAATCTGTATTCCGGACAGCTGGGACTACACTCGGGTATTTGGGATCTAAGTGTTTAAGGTAAGGTTTTTGTTCATTTCATTTTGGTTTGGTTTGTGGTTTTTCAAAACAGGGTTTCTCTTTGTAGCACTGGTTGTCCTGGAACTCACTCTGTAAATAAGGCTGGCCTTAAGTCAGAGATCTTCCTGCCTGTGCCTCCTGAGTGCTGGGATTGAAGGTGTGCACCACCACTACTTGGCAGGGGTAAGGGTGTTTGTTTGTTTGTTGAGGGGGTTTGAAAAGGCAAAGTCCACAACCATACTTGGGCAGGGGCGGGAGGAGAATTTATGAAAGCAAACAGTTTAACAGAAGCTAGGGCTAGCAGTTATCTAGGTGGTCTGTATAAGTTTAACATAAAGTAAGACAAGTTAACTGGGGCATCTTGACCTCAGGCTCCTAGAATAGAGCTGAGTAATTTTCCACAGGATTATCCATCAAGGACACTAAATTCTAAGTAGATCTAAAATGGCCTCAGCAAGAATACAAGATGGAGGGCTGGGGAGATGGTTCAGAGAGTAAGAGCACTGACTGCTCTTCCAGGGGTCCTGAGTTCAAATCCCAGCAACCACTTGGTAGCTCAGCCATCTGTAATAAGATCTGATGCCCTTTTCTGGTGTGTCTGGAGACAGCTACAGTGTACTTACATATAATAAATAAATAAATAAATAAATAAATAAATAAATAAATAAATAAATAAATAACTCTTAAAAAAAAAAGAATACAAGATGGAGGAACCTCGGCACTGTCCAGCCCTGTCATACCATCACACTATCCTCTTTAATCTCTTTTTAGCATGAAACTGTCATGAGTTAGAACATAGAAAGGGTCACTAAAGGAGAGCCTTTAGTGAAAGCTGGTGTCCTTGGTTTGGACAATGTTATCACAGCATAATCTAGCAGAAGCTGACTAATATATCTTTTTAAAAATGTTTTAGATGTATTTAGATTTTATTATTTTGTCTGCATATATGTATGTGCACCATGTGAATTCCTGGTGTCCACAGAGGTCAGAAGAGGGTGATGGAGCCGCTGGAACAGTTAAGGATAGTGTGAGTTGCCATGTGAGTGCTGGGTGTTAAACCTGGTTTCTCTACAAGACCAGCAAGTACCCTAAACTGCTGAGCCTTGTCTCCGGTCCTGACTAATATACCTTTACGGAATCGCAAGTCCAGTCCCTTGAAAGAATCACATTTTGTTCATGATTTGTCTCTTATCCTTCATGAACATGGTCAAAGCTTGGCTAAGAGCTTCAGTAACTATTTACTAAGGGAACAAACAAAGAAGTGAGCCCGGCACTAAATGTCACTGCGAAAGTCCCTCTTTCTGTGCTACTTCAGACACAGTGAGGTTTTTGTTTGTTTGTTTTTTAGGGTTTTTTTTTTTTTGTTGTTGTTGTTGTTGTTTGTTTTTGAGGCAGGTTTTCTCTGTATAACCCTGGCTATCCTAGATTTTATTCTAGACCAGGATGGCTTGAGAGACACCTGCCTTTGCCTCCTGAGTCCTAGGATTACAAGTGTGCCACTACCCCCCCTGGACTGACACAATGAGATTTTACAGATACCATCTCACTGGGCAGAAGGACAATTCTAGAAGAGAAAGAATAAATTTCAGTTACCTATTCCACATCCCTGCTTTGTTTGGAAAATTACTTTGCTCATTCTGGTGAGACTACCGGTCCTATCACCAGCCCCTTTGAATACAGGGGGGACACATGATCTAGTTATGTCCAATCACAGTATCTCACTCTCTGGATACTGTGATTGTGCTGGAGATAAATCTAGAGCTAGGGGCTGGAGTGCTGGCTCTTGCTGGGGACCTAGGTTCAATTCCCAGCACCCACATGGTGATGGACAACCATCTGTAACTTCAGTTCCAAGAGATCTGTCTTATAGCCTGCTTGGGTATTGTATGGATGCAATGCACAGACATTCATATATGCAGGTACATACACACAAACACACACACACACACACACACACAGAGAGAGAGAGAGAGAGAGAGAGAGAGAGAGAGAGAGAGAGAGAAAGCTCCCAAACAGGATCAGTAATATCTATTTTCTTAAGAGATTGCAGACCAGAAAATGTCTACAAAGAGTTCTAAGTTGAACATGGTGGCCCACACCCGAAATCCCAGTACTATGGGGCAGGAAGATCACTGTGAGTTTGAGGCCAGCCTGGCTTACAGGGCTACATAGTGAGTTCAAACCCAAACTGAGCTACATACAGAGGTTCTATCTCTTAACAGACCAACAAGGAAACAAACAAAGTAGCCACAGGGCTAAGAATGTAGTTCGGTGGCAGAACACTTATGTCCATGTGTGGAGTCCTAGGACTGACCCCCAAGTACCAGTGGAAATATCAGGAAAAAGCTTAACACTGTTCTGAACTTTCCAGAACCCATTTAATGTGTGTGTGTGTGTGTGTGTGTGTGTGTGTGTGTGTGTGTGTGTGTGCATTCATGTATATGGTTTATTTTTTCTATGTATATGAATGTTTTGGTTATGTTTGTGTACACACACACACACACACACACACACACACACACACACACCATGTACACATACATATACCCAGAGATAGAGGCCTTGGAAAAAGAGTTACAGATGGTTTTGAGCCACCATGTATGTTCTGGGAACAAAACCCATGTCCTCTGTAAGAGCAGCAAGTGATCTCAACTGCTGAGCCATCTCTCCAGTCCGTCATCTAATGTGTTGATTTCCCCACTCTTCAAAGCTAATATTTTAACAAGTTTGGCCTAGGGGTAAAGGAATGCAATTATAGGTATACAGGAAGCTGAGACAGAAGGGTCATAAGTTGGCCTGGGAAAAAGTGTGAATTTGCTGTAAGCCTTATTGAAACTCTGTCTCAAAATAAAAAGTGCACGTAGCCTGTGTGAGACTCAGGTTCAATCCTTAGCAACACACATATACAAACACCTAACAACAAATTCCCACTCTAACACCTTCAGATCTTCAGTCTCTTTAAACATCTTTCATTTTCTGTACCCTGTGAGCTAACAGCTGTTTTTCATGCATCACACAGAAGGCAGAATCTGTCTGTCTCACAGGTGGGTGCTTATCTTCCTTGTGTCCGTTCTACTCTGTCTGCATATGTGTTTACATGACCTCTTCATGTCTCTGCTCTTATCAATAGATATCTGCTACATGAAACATGCTCAGGAACATTCGAATAGCCAGGCATGTTGTGTTCCAGCATTCAGGAGGCAGAAACAGGAGTCTGTGGAGTTCCACATCACTCTTGGTTATAGTGAGTTCCAGGCCAGCCTGAGCTACATTAGACCTCATCTCAAAACACAACAGACAGACAAACAAACAAACAAACAAAAAAAACCCCAAATTCTCTTTAAAACACAAACAAAAGTCTATGGTTCATGCCTTTAATCCTACCACTGGGGAGGCAAAAGCAGATGGATCTCTGGGTGTTCAAGGCCAGCCTGGTCTACATAGCAAGTTCTAGGACAGCCAGAGCTACGTTGTGAGAACCTGTGTCAACAGAACAAACCTCACAAGTCACCTTCCCATAATCCAATGTCCCCTGCTATGGCCACCCCTCATTTTCTGTTGCCATGAGGCAAATGAGAGGGTTTTACTGTTGTTGCCTTCACTTCCTCCCTCACGTTCTTTCTACAGCCTCTCCAGCTGGGCTCCTACCCCTTCCACTCCATTTTCATGGATCACGGAAGCTTCACCAGTGGCCACTGTGCTGCCAGGCTCAGAAGCCACATCTCAGCCTGCTGTTCTTCCTTATTGGCAGGATTCATTGTGGCTTCTAGACACCATAGTCTGCTGGTTTTCTGCCTTCTATGTCAGTCACTTCCCTATGCTAGTTCCTCTCAACAAATCACATTGGAAGGCAGCTGCGCTAACCACTCTACCATTGCTGCTACCCTGGACCACAAAGTTCTGCTTAGTCCTTTCCCCTTTTCTACCCACTTCCAGTCTGCACAATTCTTTGTTTCTGCTACAGTACTGAAGAGCTTCATGTGCAGCAGGCAAGTGCTCTGAGACTCCTTACATCTTTAGTCTTTCCCTTTTTTAATATTTATTTATTTTATATATAAGACTACACTGTAGTTGTCTTCAGACACACCAGACAAGGGCACTGGATCATGTGATTGGTGGGATTTGAACTCGGGACCTCTGGAAAAGCAGTCACTGCTCTTAACCACTGAGCCATCTCTCCAGCCCCTAGTCTTTTTTAAAAAAGATTTTTATATAGTTCTTTGTATGGTTTGTGCTGGCAGGAGGGTTATGTTCAAGACCAACCTTGTTTATATAATAAATTTTAGGCCTGCCTAACTTACATAAGAGCGAGTCTCTTAAAAAAGACAGAGTGGTATAAAACTTGATATAGAAATTTGTAAGTTTCATCCTGGTCTGAGCTACATTGTGAGCTTCTCCCCTTACCCACATCCCAAAGAGAAAATGGATAATATGGCCGTCAAGATTGCTCAGCGGGTAGAGGTACTTGTATCCAAGCCCAAAAACCAGGCTTCAATCCCTGAGAGCTACACCGTGAAGAGAGAGTACTCCCAACAGATGTCTTCCTTTGTTGCTCAGCAAAGTATCTGAGGCCTGGTAAGATGGCTCAGTGTGTAAAGATGCAGGCTGCCAAGCCTGACAACCCGTGTCCAGTTCCTGGAACCTACACAGAGAAAAGAACAAACTGACTCCCATACATTGTCCTCTGACCTCTACTGGTACACATGTCCACATAAATAACATAAACACACAGTGAATATAAACGAACAAATAAGTGTCTTAGAGATTTATTGATGTGAAGAGACACCATGACCAAGGCAACTCTTATAAAGGAAACATTTGATTGGGGTTAGCTTATAGGTTCAGAAATTCAGTCCATTATCATCATGGTGGAAAGCATAGCGTGCAGGAAGACATGGTACTGGAGAAAGATCTGAGAGTTCTACATCTTGATCTGTTGGCCGCAGAAGGGGACTGTGTGTTACACTGGTTCTAATTGGATCATAGGAGACCTCAAAGCCAGCCTCCACAGTGACATACTTCCTTCACATCTACTCCAACAAGGCCACATCTACTCCAATAAGACTACACCTCTTAAAAGAGCCACTCCTTATGGCCAAGCATTCATACACATGAGTGTGTGTGTGTGTGTGTGTGTGTGTGTGTGTGTGTATCTCATTCCTATTCAAACTATTACAATAAATAAGCAAACAACAAATAAATATAATAAATGCATTTAATAAAATCCTCATGAAATATCTGACAAAAAAATGAAAAAAAGGAGGAAGAGGAAGAAGAGGAAGAGGAAGAGGAGGAAGAAGTGTTGGGCTGGGAAGAAGTCTTAGTGCATAAGAGAACTTGCTTTCCAAATATAAAGATCTGCGTTCAAATCTCCAGCACTCACATAAAAAGCCCAGCATAGCTGCATACACCTGTAATCTCAGCACTGGAGGAATGGAAACAGGCAGATCCCACTGACCACCGAGACCGGCGGAAAGAGCAAACTTCAGGTTCAGTGAGAGACCCTGCCTCAAGGAGACAGTGATGATAGCAATACCGGATGTCCTAGGTCCTGCTCTGGCTTCCTCATGAGCTCACGCTCATGCACGGAAACACGCACGCAGGAGCACACACACAGCAACAACACACACAGTGCTCACCTCTTCTTCACTCAGCCCAGGACCTCAGCTCACGGAACGGTCAGCCGTGGAAAATCCAGGGTGGGTCCTCCCACCTCAGTTAGCCTCATCTACATAACCCCTCACAGGAACAATTAATGGATCCTCTTAAATTGACAATCAGATTTAACTGGCATAAGCCTATCTCTTCTTGTCAATTTGATATTCAAACAAATCACTAAAATATTTTGTTGCTGAGATAAGGTCTCATTATGGGAATCCAGTTGGCCTGCAGCTCACTATGTAGACTATGATAGCCTTTAAAAGTAACTTTCACTTCATTAGATAAAATTGCCATCTCAGAGACTTACTGCTGAACATACTTTCTAGCTCTTTCTGATCTCTGGCTGACTATTTCAACTCAGGTCTTCTGGCTCAAACTTCTCTCCAGGCTGACTGATTCAATCTGGCTTCTCTCATTTTCACCAGAATTGCTCTGCTTGGCCTCAAACTATCTCTGGCAATCTGTTCTAATCTTGTGGCTCCTTCTGGCTTCAACCGCCTCCACTGACCTGCAGTGAACTGTATGAAGTCACTAACAAACCCCATTGCACACACTGCACACACTGCACTCACTGCACTCACTGCACACTGCACTCACTGCACACTGCTCTCACTGCACACTGCTCTCACTACATTCACTGCTCTCACTGCACTCACTGCTCTCACTGCATTCATTGCACTCAGTGCTCTCATTGTAATCACTGCTCTCACTGCACACTGCTCTCACTGCTCTCACCACTCTCACTGCCCTCACTGCACTCACTGCTCTCACTGCACACTGCACTCACTGCTCTCACTGCTCTCACTGCTCTCACTGCTCTCACTGCACTCACTGCTCTCACTGCTCTCACTGCTCTCACTGCACTCACTGCACTCACTGCTCTCACTGCTCTCACTGCTCTCACTGCACTCACTGCTCTCACTGCACTCACTGCATTCATTGCACTCAGTGCTCTCACTGCACTCACTGCACACTGCACTCACTGCACTCACTGCACTCACTGCACTCACTGCACACTGCACTCACTGCACTCACTGCGCTCACTGCGCTCACTGCTCTCACTGCTCTCACTGCACACTGCTCTCACTGCATTCATTGCACTCAGTGCTCTCACTGTAATCACTGCTCTCACTGCTCTCACCACTCTCACTGCCCTCACTGCACTCACTACTCTCACTGCACACTGCACTCACTGCATTCACTGCTCTCACTGTACTTCTACTCTCACTGCTCTCACTGCACTCACTGCACACTGCTCTCACTACACTCAGTGCTCTCACTATACTCACTACTCTCACTGCTCTCACTGCACTCACTGCATTCATTGCACTCAGTGCTCTCACTGCTTTCACTGCTCTCACTGCACTCACTACTCTCACTGCACACTGCTCTCACTGCTCTCACTGCACTCACTACTCTCACTACTCTCACTGCTCTCACTGCACTCACTGTATTCACTGCTCTCACTGCACTCACTGCTCTCACTGTATGCCCTGCTCTCACTGCACTCACTGCACTCACTGCACTCACTGTACTCACTACTCTCACTGCTCTCACTGTACTCACTACTCTCACTGCTCTCACTGCACACTGCACTCACTGCACTCACTGCACTCACTACTCTCACTGCACTCACTGCACTCACTACTCTCACTGCACTCACTGCTCTCACTACACTCACTGCACTCACTGCACTCAGGACTCCCAGCAGACTGTCTGTCTCTTTCTTGTGCTGTTATCCTGAGAGTTGGGTGGATCCTATCTCTGACTCATTCTGTCAGGTCTTTCTCTGATTTGTCACTTTGTCTGCCTCTCAACTAAATGTCACAGCTGCTTCCTTCTACAAACTAATATCATCTTAAAGCGAATGTCTGTATTCCAGCCTTGTTGCTGGATTAAAACTCCTTTACACTAGCCTCAAATTCATAGAGATCTGCCTGCCCCTGCCTCTCATGTGCTGAAATTAAATTTGCATGCCACCAAACCTGGCTTGTTTTGTTTTGTTAATGTTAATTTTTAATTTAATTTTATTTTTACGTGTGTGCTTTGTCTACATGTATGTCTGGGCACTAGGGAGCCTAAAAGTGGGTATCAAATACCCTGGAACTGGAGTTACAGGTGGTTGTGTGCCACCATGGGAGGTGCTAGGAATCGATCTTGGATCCTCTGGAAGAGTTGCTAGTGCTCTTAACAACTGAGCCATCTTTCTAGGACATCTTTGTAGGGCTTTTTGTCTTTTGTTTCTTTTTGTTTGTTTGTTTTGAAACAGCATTTCACTATGTAGACCAGGCCGGCTTCTAACTTACAATGTAGACCAGGTTGGCCTAAAGCTCACAAAAAATCTACTTTCCTCTGTCTCTTGGGTGCTGGGATTAAAGTCCTATACCAGCTGAGTGTGGTGGCACATACCTTTAGTCCCAGTACTCTGGAGGCAGAGGCAGAGAGACCTCTGAGTTTGAGGCCAGCCTAGTCTACATAGTGAGTTGCTACACAGATAAAACCTATCTCAGAAAACAAAACAAAACAAAAAGACAGAAACTAAAAGAAAAAAAGAAAAAAGGCTGGAGTGATGGCTCAATTGTTAAAAGCACTGACTACTCTTCTAGATGTCCTGAGTTCAAATCCCAGCAACGATCTGTAATGAGATCTGATGCCCTCTTCTGATGTGTCTGAAGACAGCTACAGTGTACTCATATATAATAAATAAGTAAATCTTTAAAAAAAGAAAAAAAAGGAAGAAAAAGAAAGAAAATTCTTACACCACCAAGCCTTGCAGAAGAGTTTTTTATTACATCATTTTATTGTGTAAAGGGGACACACATGCCACTGTGTAGATGTGGAGGTTAGTGGACAAGAGTAAGTTCTTACCATGCAGTTTTGGTTGTGAACTCAGGTGGTCAGGCAAGCACCATTACTCACTGGCCCACTTCTTTACTCCAAAGATAGAAACCTTTAAGCCGTCACCTTCTCCTCTTTGCTCTCATAGGCTCATTTTCATTGTATAATGCAAAATACACTCAGTCCAACTTCAAGAAGCCCCTCCCCCATAGGCTTTAACATTTCCATCATCGTTTAAAAATATAAGTGTAGCCTGGTGTGGTTGCTCATGTCTTTAATACCAGACCTCAGGAGGCTGAGGCAGGAGGATTTCTGTGAGTTGGGAGCTGAATGAACAAACTACATAGTTTCAATATGTAGTGGCACAGAACATTCCCTTCCCAGAAAGGAAGAATGGGAGCAAGGCAGGTAAAGACAGGATCAAAGTGACACCTAGATTGCAGACATCAATTCCTGCAGCTCCATGTCTGCTGTCTGGGCTACTTAGGGAATCATCTAGGCTCCAAAGGCCTTAGCAGCTATCTGAAAACATATTCCTCATCGCATAACTTCATGCCTGCAAAACTAGTACCACGTGAATGACATTGTCAAGTTGTGCAACCAGCTTGGGATGGATCCTCTCCCCCCCCCCCCGGCCCCAGGCCACAGCTGTCCTTTAGAGGGGGACACTGCAGTCCAGGGATTCCCTGGGATTGCCCTATACATTTGGAATAAAACACTACTGTGGAATGGCATGAGACCTAGGTAGACAGTTTCCGCCAATCACTACCTGGCTTTGTTCCCTCCTGTCTGCAGTGCTGTGGTAAGCAGCAGGATCTACACATATGAACAGGCCTAGAAGACACACGCTGCTGGGGTGGAATGAGGAGCATTGGGAGAAGGCCCCTAAGGACCGGAGCTTGGAGGGCAGCTTAGCGACTCCTAAGTTTAGCTTTGGGATGGGCTCAGGGTAACCTGTGATGTAGGGAATGATGACGCCTAAAAGCCCTACATCCTGGCCTTTTGCCAGAGACATGCCAATGGAGTGATAGTCAAGAACTCAGGTAAATATTTGGAAGCCCAAAAGTCAGGATCTGAGGCTAGACATGGCCACAGATGAGAGGGTCTTGAGAATCATTCAAGACACACTGAGAATAGAAGCCTGTAGGGCCATGAATTCCAGCCTCCTACACAGGTAGAGAACCCAGGGTACAGGTAGGGAAGTGATCTCAAGGTCTCACGGAAGTGAATGTTTCAGCTGCCACCTGAGCACAGGTCATAGAGAGAGACAGAGACAGAGAGACAGAGATAGAGAAACAGAGAGAGAGATGTGTGGTACTTGGCTGCTCATGAGAAGTGGGCATGTGTTTTAGCCCTTGCATGGGGACCCAAGTATCTATCCCTGGAACACGAAGGTGGCACCCTCAGTGGTGTAGATGGGCTCACGTTCATTCCAGTCACACACAGCCCACCTTCAAAACGCATAAGGGTGTTCCTCAAACCCTCTGGGCACAGCATCGTCGCCTGCGATTTTCCTCTGATGATATCTTGTTTTGCCAACTAAATTAAGACTATGACAGAGAACAGAGACTACCTCTAGCAGTTTAGTTCAATTAAGATTTCACATCAACAAATTAAAATGCATCCTCACCGGCTGCAGAGTAAATCTGCCTGTGCTTAGGAGGAGCAGTGACATTCGCTGTTCAGGCACCTAGAGGATATGAGCTGATTGTCAGAGAGGACTCACCCTTGTGGGGCCAGTTGGAAGGACTCAGAGTCAGGATTTGCGTCCATAAGGTTGTACTCCATGGCTTCTCAAGCATGAATGTGAGCCTTTGGCAATCTTCTGGCCCTTGGTGCAGTAGCAATAATGAGAAAAACGGTTAATTCAAAGTAAAGGACCATAGAAAACACTTTTGAGTGTTTAGTTTGCAGTGAACAAAACCGGCACTCTCCCCACCCTCCCACGGCTTTACTTTATGAGGGAGAGACAGGCGATAAACAAGACAAAGAGTAAAATATGCAGTAAGTTAGAGGCAAAGAGAGCAATGGAGGGTAACAACGCCGGGAGGAGGGTGGGAGTGCGCAGGGCGGGGGAGTCTGTGCCTTTAAATAGGGTATCTGACAACTAAGTCAGGACCTGGAAAAGGGAAGTGGGGAGCCATGGGATGGGGGTGCTCTGAGCAGAGGAATGCTGAGAGGGAAGGTGAGCTTGTGGAAGGAGGAGGCCAATTGGCTGGAGCTGAGTGAGCTCAAGGAAGAGGTGAGGGAGGGAGAGGGAAGGGGCAAGAGGGTAGAGGACTGTTCATTCTGAGTGAGCAGGGAGCTCATGCAGGCTCTGCTGCACTGAAGAGACATTCTTCAGGTGGCTGCGGCCACCCTGTAGGGGAAGACACAGGAGGGACAATAGTTACTCTTCTTGCTGCTGTGACCAGACACATGACAAAAACAACCTAGGGAAGGGAAGGTTTATTTTTGGCTGATAATGTCAGGGAATACTGTCCATCACATCAGGGATGGCTTGGCAGCAGGAGCACAAGACTGGAAAGTTACTCCCAGTCTGCACTCAGGAAGCAGACTGCTGAATGCTGGCGTCTTGTCCTTCTCCTCTTTTTACAAGGCTAGGATTGATTTCATTATTGTGTTACACACTTTGAGGGTCTGCCTCTCCTGCTCATAAATATCTATCTGGAACCATCCAGAGGTGTGTAAGAAAAAGGAGCAAATAAAGAGGCATACAAAATAAACGAGTAAATAAACATTCAAAATTAATAATACCATTGAAAATCCACCATGTGAGAAGATCAGTAACCCTTTGGGATCGTTGACCCTGGGAAACAGGGCTAGGTCCTCACCCTCAACAGCCCCAAGGGATGCCGACAATGGCTAAGTGGTAGGTTGTCACTAGGCCAGGTGCTGTGCCCACAGCCCGCTGTAGATACTGGATAATGCGTGGGTCAGCCTGGCACACATGCAACACTCCAAAAATACTTATTTAAAAATGTTGATAAGAGGCTGGAGAGATTGCTCAGTGGTTAAGAACACCTACTGCTCTTCTGGAGGTCCTGAGTTCAGATCCCAGCAACCACATGATGGCTCACAACCATCTGTAATGAGATCCGATGCCCTTTTCTTGGGTGTCTGAAGACAGCTATAGTGTACTTATATAAAATAAATAAATCTTTTTTAAAAAGTTGATAAGATTTTTCTTTCTTAGTCTCTCTCTCTCTCTCTCTCTCTCTCTCTCTCTCTCTCTCTCTCTCTCTCTCTCTCTCTCTCTCTCCTGGCTGTGTCCTGGAATTTTCTGTTATTGTCCTGTTGCTTTGTTTTTCCTGAGATGAGACCTCAAAGTTTCTGTGTCATGGAGGATGCAGGCTCACCTTGAACTCTGAGCCTCTTTCCTCAAACCTCCAAAGTGCTGGATCATGTGGGGTGTGGGGTGTCATGGATTCTGGAGATCAGACTCATAGCTTTGTAAGTGCCAGCAAGTGCTCTACCAACCCAGCTCCACTCAGTCCCTGGTAAGGTCTGGACGTGGAAGATCTCAGGTGACTCGGGTTGTGTTTCCTTCTCTTGTCCGTTCTCTCTTCCCTGTTGGCGCTTGTCCTCTGTCTGCCTGGCGTGCAGGGTCTGCGCCCCTGTTCCTGCTATTGGAACTGGATGACTACATGCTTTTTATTTCTGTCTCAGAAAAACCTAGCAGCAAAATTAAATTGTTCTTTACTTTCGTAACGCTCATTGATTTTTCTCTCATGGAACGTCAGCTTTCCTACAGTCTGAGCCCAAGCCATGGAAGCCACTTCCCAGCAAGGAGAAAAAACCGCACCCAACAGGAGCTCTGGACCTCCCACCACTTCAAACTTCTATTTAACCTGCTTGGTAATTTGCATAGATCTACATATGTTATGCAATCAGCCTGCTCTCTTTTCACATTTAAGCCTAAAATAAATTCGCTTTATGATGTTTTCCTTATCCGCTGCCTTCTATATTTCTTTCTGGTCCTGAAATTTAGATATTACTTTATCTTTTTTGTCAAAGGAATTGATGAAAGGCTGACAAGGAAGAGGAAGACTGGGGAACATGGTGGTTGTCGCAGGTAATCTCCTGTTTATTCACAAGCTATTTATTGGGCACCTACTGTGTACTGGGCCCCAAACCAAGAGCTGGGAGCTGAGTGTGAGCAAGCTAAACAGAGCTCTCACATACATCTTGCAGTGTATTGAGGGAAACACAGAACAAAGACAGAAAAAGATGAGTTCTGATGCCATACTGGCTGGTTTTGTGTCAACTTGACACAAGCTGGAGTTACCACAGAGAAAGGAGCCTCAGCTGAGGAAATGCCTCCATGAGATCCAGCTCTAAGGCATTTTCTCAACTAGTGATCAAGGGGGAGGGCCCAGCCCATTGTGGGTGGTGCCATCCCTGGGCTGGTAGACCTGGGTTCTATAAGAAAGCAGGCTGAGCAAGCCAGGGGAAGCACACCAGTAAGTGACATCCCTCCATGCCTCTGCATCAGCTCCTGCTTCCTGACCTGCTTGAGTTCCAGTCCTGACTTCCTCTGGTGATGAACAGCGTATGGAAGTGTGAGCCTAATAAACCTCTTCCTCCCCAATTTGCTTCTTGGTCATGATGTTTGTGCAGGAATAGAAACCCTGACTAAGACAAATTTGTACCAGCATATTGGGATATTTCTATGACAACCTGACCATGTTTGGGGAGGACTGTGGAAAGACTTTGGGACTTCGAGCTAGAAGAGCCATTTCGATATTAAGAGCTCTGTGGGATGTTCTGTAGGAGCTTGGAAGATGATGTTGAGAACAGTGCAACGATGGAGGCCTGGCTTGTGAACATTTAGAGGGAAGATTAAAGACTCTTATCAGGGCTGTTGCTGTTTTGGTTGTGAAGATTCTGTGGTTTTGGTTAGTTGGGGCTGAAGAATCAGCTGTGATTAACAAGATACTAGAACTACTAAAGCAAAACCTTTGCATTACTGGGACTATTGATGCTGATCTGCTGGAGCTGGGAAATTAGTGGTGATTAAGAAGAGACCAGCATCATTGAGGTGAAATCTTCTGGGAACTGTTTTCTGAGAGCACAAAGAGGATGTGTTCCAGAGATAGCCAAGGTTGTACCTCGTGCTGTGGCTGGACTTGGTAATGTGTAAGAGTCACCCAGGTGGTACTGGTTTTGAAGGAATGAAGGGGTGATGGAGAGCAGGTGAGGCTAGGCACTGTGAGAGTCCATGGAAGGCCATTGGTGAAGGTGCAGCCTCAGTGGCAACTAGTGACCCAGAACTGACAGTAGTGTTTTGGAGATGCCAGTGCCATGAGATGACCACCAAGAACAGCAGCGGCAGTGGAGAACAGGCAGCTGGAGCCTAGAAGACAAGGTGTGTGCTACAATGGGCAGAGCTGGAGAAGTGACTCAAGCCCTTGGAGGAGCCCAGAAGTTCCTAAGTGGATTCCCAGATACTGGATGGCTAGAGATTGATTTTGCTTTGACTGTGACTGTGCCCTGATATCTTTCCCTCTTGAAGGAATAAGTGGAGCCCACAGTTTAGAGACTTTAAATTGTAAAAAGACTTTGATTTTTAAAAGAGACTAAACATTTAAAAGGTATTGCAATTTTAAAATGAAAGAATTGGTAAAGACTATGGGACTCTTAAGGTTATCCAGATCTTGGGATGAACAAGAAAGTAAGGGTTGAAGCTTAATATTGATTTGTTTGTGTGTCAAGTTGACAAGGGGTCCATTGCACTGGCCCTGACTAAGACAGATGCCAAACAAATGTTGTAAGAAAAACAGTTACTTGAAGAATATTTTTGTTTTGTTTTCTTCTCGAGACAGAGCCTTACTCTGTAGCCCAGACTGAACTTGAAATCCTGGCAATCCTCCTGTCTCAGCCTTCCAGGTGCTGAGCTTAGAGGTAAAAGCAACCTTGTTTGAAGACTAATTTGGATTGAGGGTCTATAGGTCTCTCTGAGAAATGATATCTATCTGACACCTAGATGACAGGGAGACCATCATGTGACGTGTGGTAGAAAAAAACCAACTCTTCCAGACAGAGAATAGCAAAGATGCCTTAAATGGGAGTGGGCTCAGTGGGTTTGGGGACCAGAAAGCAAGTGGGCCACTGAGGATGCTTTTAGTGGAAAGAAAGGAAAGTCTCAATTTAAAATGGTGAGATGAGAAAGAGGGAAGCTGGAGGGAAGGCTCTGTTGGCAAAAATGTCTGCGGCACAAACAGGAATACCTGAGTCTGGGGGCTTAGCATCCGAAAGGAACGGGCCTGATGCTAGGGTTAGGGAGGCAGAAACAAGAAATCTTGGTACTCAGTGGCTAACCAGTCTAACTCAGTGTGTTCCAGGTTCAGTGAGAGACTCCTGGGTTCCCCTTGTGACTGCACATGAGCACACATACAAACACACCCCCCTCTACAACCCAACCTGCACACAAAAGACGGGGTTCTAAGGCTGGTAAATTTTGCAAGTCAACATCATTATAGGTGCTCAGTAATAAGAAGTGAGAAAGAAACAAGAAAATGCTCAGCACACCTACTCCTGAGTTGGACCCTGGAGGAAAAACCTACTGACCCATCTCGTGTCTGTGCTGGACAACCAACAAGATAAGCATCCACAGAGCTTCACCGAAGAGCTGCCACTCCCTCCTTCTGATTAAAAACAAACAAACCATAGCCAGGCTTCACAATTGAAGTGGGGAAGGACTGGTCCAAGTTCGGTGTCAAAACTATGGAGTCACTGTAGCTACACCGTCAGCAGGAGGTCACAGAGATGGAGCTGAGAGATTGCAGGATTAATTTTTAGGTTCCTTGAATGTAATCTTTCAAAACTGCCTAACTTTCCAGAAACTTCACCTGATTTGCACCAGAAACTCCCTCTAGAACTCCCACCTTGAAGCACATCCCACCCCCGGGTGTGGAGTTATGGGAAACTGCTCAGCCAGCATTAGACACTAAACATCAGCTGAGAATACTTGTTAGGTGATTCTCCTTTAAGTCTCAGTTTCAATGGCTAAAAAATGACCTAAGTCAGTGATGGTGGCTCACACAAGTTATCCCAGCACTAGGGAGGTGGAGGCAGGAATATTAGGAGTTCCAGGTTATCCTCAGCTACACAGTGAGTTTGAGGCAAATCTGGACTGTGTAAGACCCTGTTTTTTTGTTTTTAAGTAAGACCCACACACATTGTTTTCCCCACTAGCCATTCAGGGGCATTGAAAGCATCAAAGGAGAGGGCATCTGAATGTCTCTGGGAAACTAAGACACAGGCCAGAATTGTTATTGTTGCTATTGTTGTTCTTCATGAGAAACAGGAATTCTCAGACATAGACACACATGCACACTCACACATTCTCAGACATAAACATATACACATATTCACAGACACACATACACTCACACACACACGCAGATACAGACACACAAGAGACATAGACACACACATACACACACAGATATAGACATTCAGACATATACACAGAAATAGATACACATTCACATACACACTCATGTATTTGTACACACATATTCAGATATAGACACACATAGAAACACACATACAGGCATTGACATTCAGACCCACACACAGAAATACACACTCACAGACATACATATACACATTCTTGTATATACACATATTTGCTTTTTTTTGTTGAGATAGGGTCTTATGTAGCCCAGCCTAGCCTTGAACTATCTGTTGACTAGTTTGAAGTCAACTTAACACAGTCTAGAGTCATTTGAGAGAAGAGAACCCCAACTGAAAATTGCCTCCATATGATCTAGCTGTATGGTACTTCCTTACTTATTGATGGGAGAGGGCCCAGATTTTACTGTGGGTGATGCTATCCCTGGGCTGGTGGTCTTGGATACTGTATGAAGCTAGGCTGAACAAGCCATGATGAGCAAGCCAGTAAGTAGCACCCCTCCATCGACTCAGTATCAGCTCCTGCCTCCAGGTTTCTGCCCTGCTAGAATTCCTGCCCTCAGGACTTTTGATGATGAACTGTTCTATGGAAGTGAGTGAAATACATTTTTTCTTTCTTTTCCAAGTTGCTTTTGGTTATGGTGTTTCATCACAGCAACAGTAACCTAACTAAGACAAACAGTATCACCAAGGATGGCCTTGAACTCCTGAGATTATAGGCTTGTGCCACTATACCTTGCCTGGCACTGCCTCTATCTGTGATGGTTTGTATATGCTTGGCTCAGGGAGTGGCATTATTAGGAGGTGTGGCCTTTTTGGAGTAGGTGTGTCACTGTGGGTGTGGGCTTTAAGACCCTTGTTTTAGCTGCCTGAAAACCAATCTTCTAGCAGTCTCTAGATGAAGATGCAGAACTCTCAGCTTCTCCTAAACCATACTTTCCTGGATGCTGCCATGCTCCTGCCTTGATGGTAATGGACTGAATCTCCGAATCTGTAAGCCAGCCTCGATTAAATGTTGTCCTTATAAGCGCTGCCTTGGCCATAGGGTCTGTTCACAGCAATCAAACCCTAAGACAGAGTTGTACTGGAGTAGGGTATTATTGTGATAGGCCTGACCATGCTTTTGTTTGGAAGAATGTGGATTTTGGAATTTTGGATTTGGAAATCTGTAAAATGTTTTAAGTGGGGCTTAATGGGCTATTCTAGTAGAAATATGGAAGACTTTTGTTTGCTGGGGGTGATTTGAACTATGGAAGCCTGGCTCTAGAGGTATCAGAGAAGAATTTTAATGTGTGGCCAAGAGACAGTTCTTGTGGTATTTTGGTGAAGAATGTGGCTGCTTCTTGCCTTTGTCTAAAGAGTCTACCTGAAGCTAAGGTAAAGGTAATATTACTTGTATTGACAAAGGAAGTCTCAAAGAGGCCCAGCAGAGACTTTGTTCTCTGGTTAAGTCTCATGAAAAGCATTTAGAATGAGTATAGCAAGCTTAGAGAGGAAAAATATGAAATATATGGTTCAAATATTAAAGAGGCACCAGGAAGTGAAATGGAAATGAAGCCTGTGTTCAAGAATATTAAATTTAATTAAGAAAGTAGTGACCTTGGGGCAAGATTCCACTGGTCTACGATGCATGGTGGTACAAGCCTTAAATCCTCGGAGGCAAAGGCAAAGGCAAGCAGATCTAGGAGTTCAAAGGCCAGCCTGGAACAGAGCAGGTTCTAGGTGAAGAAAAGCTTAAATCCAGGCACAGTGGGTGGTACACACCTTTAATCCAGCATTCAGAAAACAGATCTTGTAGATTGCTGAGATGTTCCAGATGCCAGAGCCATGGGGTGTCTGCTGAGGGAAGCTGCTAATGGGAGTGGACCCAGCCCAGGAGAAAGAAGCTGGTTGCAGTCAACAAAGATGAAAAGGAAGTGGAGCTCTGCAAACTGCTTTGACTTCAGACATGGAGATGCGGGGCTCAGAGTTTGCCCAGCTGGTTTCCTGTCTTGCTTTGGGGGTTACAGTCAAGTGATTGGATGATTCTCAGAGAACTCTGGACTTTTAACATTTTTGAGACTGCTAGAGACTATGGGGGACTTTGGAAGTTGGACTAAATGTACTCTTTTATTATGCTATGTTTAGGTATAACCCCCCACATACTCGTGTGTTTGAACAAGCCCATGGGAGCCAAGGAGTGGATATGATGGTTTGTATATGCTCAGCCCAGGGAGTGTCATTATTAGGAGGTGTGACCTTGGAGGAAGAAAAGTGCCTCTGTGGGTGTAGGCTTAAGATCTCACCCCTAGCTGCCTGGAATTTAGTCTTCTAACAGCCTGCAGATAAAGATGTAGAACTCTCAGCTCCTCCTGCACCATGCCTGCCTGAATGTGCCATGCTCCTGCCTTGATAATGGACTAAACCTCTGAACCTGTAAGCCAGGCCCAATTAAGTGTTGTCCTTATTAGAGTTACTTTGGTCATGGTATCTGTTCATAGCAGTAAAACCCTAACTAAGACACTGTCTTTTAATTATTTTATTGGTTTGAACCGAGGGTGTGGCTCAGGCTAAGCATCTTCTCTCTCACTTAACTACTCTCTCGGTGTAGAAGTTCAACACACTCTCTGCTCCTTGGGAGGGATGCCTGACATTTTAAAAGCTGTGCCCCCTGAAGGGTAGTGGGGGCAGCCTCACTGCTCTTTGGCCCTTGGTTCCTCAGATTTTTCCTCAGCAGCCCCCAGCCTCTCAGCAAATTTCTATGAGTCACATCAGATGTCCTTGGAAACAAGCTAGGCTGATAGTCAATAAAACTTAAGCTGGAGTTGGCTGAGTTATTATCCTTTTTTCCTGATAAAAAGAAGAGATGTATTTCCATTACTGGCAGAGCTTTTAGCTGGTGCGGACAATTAAGTTCTGGAAATGCAGCAATCCATTTCATACTCAGAGAAGAACTGAGGATGAATCTCACCAAAACCGGGCACTGGACGAGCCAGGAATCTGGCCATGGTGTCCAACCCCAATGTCATTGGGTTCTTGTGATCATAAAGCAAAGCAGCCCCAACTGCTCCCAGCCCCTCTCCTGGTGGCAGGAGACCTCTACTTCTGCTTGCTTTTTCATTGGCCCCCAGGCCCTTGGCCATCTGCTGGCTTTCTGCCATCTTCTGGGCAGGCAGGCCATAGGGACACAATAATAGCAGAAGAAGTTTCCATCTGCCTTCACCTTTAAGATTCAGATACTCTTCCCGGGCTTTATGTCCTGATAAGCTCCCTCACCTCTCCAACCAGACTTCTTGTGCAAAGAAGTAGAAGTCTGAAGCAAGGGAGCCTCTAATTCCCATAGCTACTGACTGAGTCCGATGAAAAGCTTGTCTGTGAGAAGAACAGCCATCCTGCCTCTGTTCTTCTTGCCTTTAACCCCAGGATTTGGGAAGCAGGTGAATCTCTATGAGTTCAAGGCCACCCTGGTCTATAGAAGACATTTAATCTAGCACCATTACTATCCTAGCTGAAATACACACACATCTTTAATCCCAGGAGACAGAAGCAAGCAGACACCTGAACTCAAGGCCAGCCTTGTACTGAGCAAAGCCACACAAAAGTTTAGGTCCAGACATGGCAGTTCACGACTTAATCCCAGCACTCAGGAGGTAGAGGCAGGCAGATCTCTGAGTTTGAGGTTAGCCTGATCTACAAGGTGAGGGGTTCCAGGAAAGCCATGGCTATACAGAGAAACTCTGTCTCCAAAAACAAACAACCCAAAAACTTATTACTGAGAGAGAGAGAGAGAGAGAGAGAGAGAGAGAGAGAGAGAGACACAGACAGACAGACAGAGACAAAGAGATGGGTTAGCTGTTAAGAGCAGTGTGACTCTATTCAGAGGACCAGATTCAGTTCCCATAGCCCATGTTAGACAGCTCAAAGTTGCTGTAAGTCCAGCTCCAGGGGAATCAAAGCTCTCTCTGACATCCTTAAATACCTTCTGGATTGTGAGCATGTATACACACAGACACAAATAAAGAGGAATCTTTTGGTGGGGGAGGGGTTTGAGACAGGGTTTCTCTGTCTAGCCCTGGCTGTCCTGGAACTCACTCTGTAGACCAGGCTGGCCTCAGACTTAGAGATCTGCCTCCCTAGTGCTAGGATTAAAGACCTGTGCCACCATAGCAAACAAAAACCCAAATCTTCACGTGTGTGTGCATGATATAATATGTATGCATGCCACAGTGTTCTTGTAGAGCAATGGTTCTCAACCTACCTAAATCTATGGATCCTTTAAAACAGTTTATTGCTAATTCATAACTAATTTTGTTATTGCTGTGAATTGTAAATATCTAATATGTTGGATATCTATATGCGACCCCAAGGGTTGAAATCCACTTTTCTAGAGGTTCTTTTGTCTCTTTCTTGAGAATGTGTGAGTATATGTGTGTGTTAGTGTGTATGTATGTGAATATGAGTGTGTGTGTGTGTCTGTGTGTGTGTATATCTGTGTGCCATCTAGAGGTCAATCCTTGGTGTTATTATTCAATGTTTCCTTGGTTTTTTTTTTATTTTGCCTTGTTTTATTTAGTTTTTCTAAGTTTTGAGACAGGATCTCTTGCTGGCCCAGTAGGTTAGGCTGGCTGGCCACCAAGCTTCAAGGATTCACCTGTAATCCCAAGCTTCCCACTGCTGGGATTACAAAGGCTACTCTGCCTAGTCTTTTAGGGTGTTGGAGTTAGGGCTGTCAAACTCAAGAGAGTCAAGCTGACAAGGTGGGTTCTTAACCAATTGAGCCATCTTGCTAATCTGTCCCCCGCCCAACACACACACACACACACACACACACACACACACACACACAATTTCTCTGTGTAGCCCTGACTGTCCTGGAACTAGCTCTATAGCGTGTCCCACCCTCTCTCTCTCTTTTTAAATAATGGATTCCAACTCTGATTTCCAGCTCCTAGGGGCTGAGACTAGATGACCACTTGTTACCCTCCCTGACCCAATTCAGCTCAAGCTGGGGAAGTTATAATTGGAAGCAACAGGTTTGCATTGATGTGACTTGGTTACAGTCTGCCTTCTCTTTACACTGCTAATGTTTGATGGATGGAGGAGTGAGACAAGTTTGGGTTGGTCTGTTGCTGTTCTGTTAAACACCCATAGCTCTTCTTATGGCTCAGAGAGCGGGAATGACTTAAGAGATGCCGGCACTGAGTGAGGGTCAGGAGAGGATCGCAGTTGCTACATTATTGCATTTTTTTCCTCTTTAAGCCACTTAAGCTCTAGTTCCCTGCCTGTTTACTGTTAAAAGTGATTCCAAATCAGCTGTGAACCTTCCAGCGCCTTGAGGGAGTAAGAAGAGAGCCGGGGTGGCTGTCCGACTTTATTATCTTCGCCATTACTCAGGCGTGTTCCCCTGAGTGTTCACATGATTTTATTTTAATGCAGTTATTTGTATTAGTCGAGTCTCCAGCTCAGCCAGGCCAAAGTGGGAGGGTGGGGGAGCCAGGGGAGAGCCAATGGAAAAATAAATACCCTGAAGGTTCATGAAGATTTGACCATGGCTTTAATATGAATCAGATTTGCTCTAACCTGCTCTCTCTCTCAGTCAGCATTTCTGCTAGGAATAATTTGTACTTATTAGACTCCAGTTAGGCCATAAGGCTCCTTGCATATGACTCTGATGTGATTAGCAAAAGTTTGGGGATATAATTTGCATGGCTCTCGTCTTCTCTGCCAGTGACATTCCTGGAGAAGACACCTTGTCCTTCCTGGCAAAAGGAAACACAAGGGCATACAGGATCTGGGACCAGACTTCAAAGTCATTGGGGGCTGTTGCTCTAGGCTGGCCTGAGAGAAGGTGCTTTCCTGGAATCACAAGGCTGACTGATTCCTCATCTCAGCATTTAAGAGCTGGGAATCAGTGAGTGGCCAGAGAGGGATGGAGCCAAGTGTGCGAGGTGACCAGCAACAGTTCACCCAGCAGCAGAACTGCTCCCTCATGACCGCCAGCACCACTGTGAGACATCAGAGACATCAGGCTGATGGCAGTGGTCTGTGAATCTCAAAGCAACTCAAAATCCTAGTTTAAGACAAAGGTGGCACATGCCCAGATTGTGCTTGGGTGGCTGAGACAGGAGGATACTGAGTTGGAGGTCAGCCCAGAATGCATAACAAAACTGTCTCAACAAACAAACAAAAACCCATTATACACAAAAGGAAAAACATTTGACCAAACTAGAATCCACAACTTTCCTCCACCCCATTGGAGAACTATAGTCAGAGGATAAACTGCCAGCCTCAGAATTGGGACTGGAGAGGTAGGTAATTCCACAAATGTGAGACAAAAGCTATTGTACTGGTGGGTTTTGTGTCAACTTCACACAAGCTAGCATCACCATAGAAGGAACCTCACTTGAGGAATGCCTCCATAAGCTCTAACTGGAAAGCATTTTCTCAATTAGTGATCAATGCGGGGGGAGGGGGGAGGGCAGCCCACTGTGGGTTGGTGGTCTTGAGTTCTATAAAAAAGCTGGCTGAGTAAGTCAGGGGGAGCAAGCCAGTAAGCAGTATTCCCCCATGGCCTCTGCATCAGCTCCTGCCTCCAGGTTCCTTCCCTGCTTGAGTTCCTGTCCTGACTTCCTCCAATGATGGATTGTGAGCTGGAAGTGCAAGCTAAATAAACCCAACTTGCTTTTTGTCATGGTGTTTCATCAAAGCAATAAGATAGCTACTAAAGCCAGAATAGTAGTAACAAAGTCTTGATTTATGCCACAAATGGATGAACCAAATGAAGGAAGCCAGACACAGAAAACGGAATAGAACAAGATGTCATTGATAGGGAATGTCTGTAGAGACAGAATGGCATTAGTGAATTTTAGCTGGGGACAGTAGGACATGAGGGTTAGCTTACAGGCCATTCCACAGGTTATCCCACAGTAACCTGGCAACAGCCAGGTATGCTCCGCCCCAATTACCTGACACTATAAAGGGCGTTGCTTGCCTCCTCCTCTCTTACTCTCTTGTTCTCTCTTGCTCTCTCTTCTCTTGCCCACTTGCCCTCACTCCCTTTGTCCCTCCTCTCCCCATTCCCTTCCCCCCTCTCTCTCCTCGTGCTCATGACTGGCCTCTACTCTTTTGCTCCTCTTCTCTCTGCCTCTTCTACCCTCTTAACTCTCCCATGCCCTGAATAAACTCTATTCTGTACTATACCTTTATGTGGCTTGTCCATCAGGGGAAGGGATTCCTAGCACGGGTCCCCCAGAGGCATCTCCCTTGCCCCCACGCCTCGCTGCACCTCCATGGAGCAACAACCCCCCCCCCCCCCGACACACACACACACTCTTCATCTTTTTCCTAACATTGGTGCTGAAACGTGGGACATCTCTTTTCCTTCACTAGTGTTACCACCTGCTGCGGCCAGCTGCTTCAGATGTGGGCTTCCTATAAAGGACGGCTCTGCTATTCCAGCTCTCTCTGTTCCCTCCTGTTCCCTGCCGGTCTCCCTCCCCCTTTGGGTCCTTCTCTGTCTGCTCCTTCTCTGCTCTCACGACTGCTCCTGTCTGTCTACATATCCACTGTGTGCCTCTCTCCTTCTCCAGGTCTTCACTACCCTTCTATCCCCCAAACAGCCCACTGTATACCAGATCTGTTGCATGATGTAACTTCTCAGGGGGACACCTTGGCACAGGCCTACCAGGTACCCTCTTGCCTTAATATATTTCATCACATGTCTCTTTGGGAATCTCAAGATGTTTAAAAGTGTTGCGTTGGAATTATATAGCTCACTTCCCATTTCTGCTACTTACTGATGCTGTAATGCAGAAAGTATTCAACTTGGAAGTGCCTCCGCTTCCCTCATATAAAATGAGGTAATGGCCTCCTCAGTCCTAGGCATAATGTGATGACTGGGTTAGTAACAATATTATATATAGTACTTTCTGAGTGTGTCTCTGTGTGTGCACACATGCTGTAGCATTTGTGTGGAGGTTAGAGAACAACCCGGGGTGGGGGAATGTTCGTTCTCTCCTTTGAACACGTAGGTTCCCAGAATGGATTCAGGCCATCAGTTTTGGCAGCAAATGTCTTTACCTGGGGAGCCATCTCACAGAACTTAGAACTGTCTGGGGCATGGTCACTTGTTTGGGTCCTGTGGTCACCGCTGCCCCTGGGTATCTCTCAGCCACTGCTCCTTCTCAATTCGAGGGATGCTTTCTTAGAGACTGGCTTTCTGTCTCCTCACCTCTCACTTTTCCCAGTCCCCAATTCTAAAAACCATTTCTCTCCTTTCTCTCCGGTCCTCAGAGTGGTCCATCTAAGTCCTCCATGAACAGATAAAGATTTATCTTTCACATACAAAGAAGCTTTGAAGGCAGTTTCCTAACAAATCCCTTCTCTCACTGTCAGAATCCAAAGACACTCAAGAGACCCAGGATGCAGGAAGGTGACCTGTACAGTACCTAAGAGAGAAAAGTCTGCTGTGCAAAGTACTGTACCCTCAGAAGCTCTCTCTAGGCAAACACAGAGAGCCACAGAGATGAAGCCAGTTTCCTTCTGTTGCTTGCTCTGCATAATTTGCCACATTAAACCCGCTAGATGGGGGAGTTATTGTGTTCTGGGGTTGTTATGTTGGCCTGTTCAGGATGCAGCTTCCCAAGGCCTGACTTTCCTCAAGCATTACATGAGATTTGTTTTCTAGTTGCCAGAGAAGGCAGCTAAAGGTAATTTATGTTAATTTTTTTCCTTTCTGGTCCATTAACTTTTGTGATGTTAATATAATATGTGCAGCCTCCTGTTAGCACAAGCCCTTATATCCATACTTGCTGCTGAGTGTGGGGGTGGGGGAGCTGCTACTACCAGTACCAGGACCCTGTGTTTGCTCTACCAGCCTGCCTTTGCTCCAACTTCCCGCAGAGATGCTCTACTGTACAGACAGGAGAGGGTGTGGGAGGCTGTAGCTTTGACTAAACTGAAAGTTTTTTTTATTTTGTTTTAGTGTGTATGTGTCCACTGCAGTGGGTCCTGAAACTCCCTGGTGGGCAAAGATCCCTAAACAGGTTCTATTTAGGGTCCTTGCAGACAAGCTGCAGGAAATTCAGTTGTTAGAATGTACTGGAGGTGTGGATGGAGATCCTGAAGCCTGGGGAGTAGCAAAACCTTTTCGAGCATCTATAACATATTAAATTTCTATCCTGAGGGGCCATGGTATGGAATTCATGAACAAATAAAATATAACTTTTGTCTTAAAGGTCCTATTGTGGGTTGTTGTGGATGATAGAAAGCCCCAATTATAGTCAGTTCTGTTTTGAGGTGATCTGTGTTGAGCCTAAAAATTACTCAGGTATGCAAACTTCCTCAGGATATGAGAAAAAAGGAGTCAAGGGCACAATTCTGGGGGAAAAAAATTGTCAATAACACCAAAAATCTTACAGAGTCTAAAATCCTGAAATGCATGTAGACCAGCTAGTCAGGTAAGATGGCCCTGCCTGGAACCCTAACACCAGACATAGGCAGAAGGGTCTGGGCAGACACCTTGCTCACAGCAGGACTGCCTACATTTCCCAGGTGCTCCTTGTAAGGCAAGTGGTGCGGAACAGAAGTCATGGCATTCGCTTATTTGCTCAAATCATTTTCTAAGGTATCAGTTCCCTTCCAGCAAACATAGCTTCAAAACCAGCCTTATAAACCAGGCATGTACACGTGGAGAGTCATGCTTGAGATCCCAGCACGTGGAAGGAAAGGATAGAAGATTGCTTCAAGTTTCTGTCTAGCCTGGTCTAAATAGCCAGTCAGTTCCAAGCTGCTGCCTGAACAGAAAAATAAATGCTGTAAACCAGTGCTATCCCATAGAGCTGTGTCTAATATGATGATCATTGGTCACATGTGGCTACTGAGCACTCGGAATGGATAAGACCGAGGAATGAAATTTTATTTAATTACCACTTACATTTAAGCTGGGTATGGTAGTTCATGCCTGTAATCCCAATATTTTAGGAAGCTGAGGCAAGAAGAAACCACACATCCAAAGCTAGCTGAGATATAGAACAATATTCTGTCTTAAAAAAAAAAAATGTGGGATGCCATTTGGTGGTGGTTTATGCCTCAGGTGGCAGAGGCAGGCTGATCTCTGAGTTCAAGGCTAGTATGGTTTACAGAGTACGTTCCAGGACAGTCAAAGCTACAAAGAAAAGGCTGTCTCAAAACCAAACAACAACAAAAATGGAGGAAGTAGAGAGGCTAGGGATGGTTTATTGTGTTAGAGCAGTTACTGCACCTGTTTCAACTCTCCAGCACTTATATAAAAACATGTAGTCACGGGGCTGGAGAGATGGCTCAGCGGTTAGAACACTGACTGTTCTTCCAGAGGTCCTGAGTTCAAATCCCAGCAACCACATGGTGGCTCACAACCATCTGTAGTGAGATCTGATGCCTTCCTCTGGATTCTGGCTACATGGGGCCCTGCCTCAAAAAACAAACAAAAAACACAAAAACAGATGGGGGAGGCAGAGGCAAGTGAATCTCTGAATTGGAGACCAGTATGGTCTACAGAGCGAGTTCCAGGACAGCCAGAGGTGTGTGTGTGTGTGTGTGTGTGTGTGTGTGTGTGTGTGTGTGTGTGTGTGTGTGTGTGTGTGTGTTGGTGGCGGGTGGGGTGGTGATAGATAAAGAGGGTGTGTGTGGAGTACTTGTTACGTGGTACTCAGAAAATGCTCATTTCCCTTTCTTCTGAATTAGCCAAGGCCATTCCGAGACCCACTTGTGTGGTACGTCTCCTCAGGCTTGACCTGGATTCTTCACTGCTTGCTCAGGTCCCTCCACCAGCTTTTTCTTCCCTGCATTAATTCTAAGCACCTGCTCGTTATTAAAGCAAATCTCTCTTTACCCAGTACCTCCTGATCCGAACAAGCTGCTGTAAATAGCAAGTGTGCTCCCTGTGACGCAGCACTATTGGCATTTTGCTCTTTAAAGGTTAATGGCCAGGGCTGTGCCTCCTGAAACCCCGGCTGGCAGGGCTCAGTAGACGTAATTGCAACAGCAGGGAGGGGGCTGAAATACAGGGTGGGGGTGGGGAATCAAAGGCCTGCAGAGTACAGTGGTGACTTTCTGTAAAGAGAATAGCAAGAATCTTGTGTGTGTGTGTGTGTGTGTGTGTGTGTGTGTGTGTGTGTGAGACTGAACATTAGAGGTCCCCAGCCAGAGAGGTAACGGGGCTGTGGTTTCAGTTTGCCTCATTCACGGACCACTTTCTTACTGTGGATCTTTCTGGACAGCAAGAGCTCCTGAGAGGACTTGCTGTGATAATTTGATGCCTGATCATGCTTCAGTTGCAATTTATTTAAAGTCGACAACAGGGTTCCTGTCTTTTGCAAGCAGATTCCCAGCACTTGAGTCTCCTTGGGCTGGGTTGTTTTTTTTTTTTTTTCCTCCCCCCCCCCTTTTATCTTGATGAAAAAGAAGTTAAATTTCACACTTATTATAGCACCTGGTGTCTGACAGACCCCAGAGGCTGTATAAAGGCTAATGAAATGGAACCCTCAGCACTACTGTAAACTGGGAAGAGGAGAGACCAGGCCCCTGATCCTTTCTCCACAGGAAACAAAGGGTAGCACCCGCCTCACCTCTGAACTGCAAGTGGCTTCAAAAAGCTATGACTGATCCTCAGTGGGCCCTTGGCTCAGTGTCTCTTGGCTGGTAGGACCTGCCGGAGAAATGGGTCCATGAGGCCTGAGCTGCTGAAAATGAGGTGCCAGACCCAAGTTGTGTTTCAGGTTTCCACACTCGCATAACAATCTGTCTTGGGGATGCTGGGCTCATCTTTGCAAATGTCCCCAGGGCATAAAGTGTGTCTGCAGGTTGGCCCTGGGATGTGAAGTGGGTTCAGGATCTGGGGTGTGGCTTGACTGAGAGGTGTTAACAGTATGGTACCCTGCTCCTGTCCAGCCAATCCCTCTGTCTCTTGCCTGACTGGGAAAACCACAGGTCTCAGGCTTGCTTGACTCGGTCTCTCTGTGTATCCCTCACTCTTTGGCCTGGAACTCATAGAGATCCTCCACCTCAGCCTCCCAAGCCTGGGATTAAAGGCATTTAATCCATTCTCTTTTTGAGGTTTCACACTCACTATTCAGCTAGCTTGGCTGAACAGAGAGCCCCAGAACTACCTGACTCTAACTCCCTAGCTTTGTGTTACAGTCACACATTGTGGCTCTTGCTTTTTATGTGGGTGTTGGGGACCAGACTCAAGTCCTCATGTTTGCCTGGTGAGTACATTGCCAACTGAGTCATCTCCTCAGTGCTCTCTCTCTCTCTCTCTCTCTCTCTCTCTCTCCCTCCCTCCCTCCCTCCTCCCCCCCCCCTCTCGTAGGTTAAACTTAGAATCATCCAGTCTCTGCCTCCCAAGGGCTGGGATTCTGTTTCCATGAGAGTCTCCTATCTTGTCTCCTTCATGGGTTAGAAAGTTGCAACCAAAAGGGACTTCACGGCTGGGATGGTGGCACATACCTGTAGTTCCAGTACTCAAGGGCCAAGGCAGGACTGTGAGTTAGAGGTCAACCTGACTTACACAGTAAGACCCTGCCTAAAAATATTAAAAAATCGAAAATGCAGGGTTGAGGGCTTGATCCCGAGAGTCTAGTCCAGTGATTCAGTTCTTAGCATCTGCAATTCTGTGCCACAGCGTGGAGATAAATCAGTATTTGAGTGCACGCTTCCTTCAGGACCGCCAAGAAAATCTCCCTGGGAAGTGTTTGCATAGCTGTGCTGGAAAAAGCAATCTAGTGAAGCAGAGAGATTGAATTAGAGGAGGCCAAGGAAGCTGCCAAGTTTGGAGCCCACTCAGAGAGCAGGAATTCCAAATTTAAAACCCAACTCTAACCTTTGCATGCCTAAGTTCCATTTATTCTTGGCAAGCTAACGTCTTTTGTTCATGGACAGAGTGGAAGCTTTACAGGACTCAGAAAAACCTCTCTCACCATAGATCACTCTCACAGAGCCACAGGGAAGGGGTCATTGCAAACAAATAAGAAAATGATGGCTTCTCTCTCCCTCTGCATTGTATAGGGAACATAAACTGGATGGGGGATGCCAAGGGTATGCGGCATCTCAGCCAGCAGCGAGCCTTCCAAGCCATATTGTAGCACTGTCTGTTGGGCCCAGTGGGAGATGAAGGCTGGAAGGTGGACTATGGTACCCAGGAAACAAGCAGAACACCAGGGCCACTGAGGAGGGGAGTAACAGGTGGAGGCTTACTTATTACCGTGTGACAAATTATAACATGGTAGTTTAGTAGACAGACATTTTAAATCATGCCTGTAATCTCCAGAACTCAGGAGGTAAAGGCAGGAGCATTGCCATGAGTTTCAGGCCAGCCTGAGATACATAGTTAAGTAGTTATACGCTGAGTACTAACTATATAATAGTATATAGCTAGACTCAGTCTCTCTCTCTCTCTCTCTCTCTCTCTCTCTCTCTCTCTCTCTCTCTCTCTCTCTCTCCACACACACACACACACATACACACACACACAGAGGACAGAGAGAAAAAAAACAGACAGAAAAAGACAGAGAGAGAGGCAGAGACAGATTTATTTCACCAAGTTCCTGAAATTAGAGAGCAAGGTAGTTCTGAGGTGGCATTGTCTGGGGCTGCAGCTATGAGAAGCCTGAGTGGGAGGAGGATTCAGTCCTGAGTCACTGACATCATTTTTTGAAGTCTCAGTTTCTTCACAGAGGTGTCTATTAGGGTTTTTATTGCTGTGATAAACACCTGACAAAAAGCAGGTTGGGGAGGAAAGGGTTTGTGTCATTGTACATTTCTAGGTAACTGTCTTAGTCACTGTTCTGTTGCTGTAAAGAAACACCATGACCATGGCAACTCTTATAAAGGAAATCACTTACCTGAGGCTGGCTTACAGTTTCAGAGTTTTAGTCCATTATCTTCTTGGTAGGATCATGGGAGTCACTTGGGTAGACATAGTGTTGGAGAAGTAACTGAAAGTTCTACATCCACATCCGAAGGCAGCAGGAAGAGAGGGCCACTGGGTCTGGCTTGGGTTTTTGAACCCAACAAGGCCTAGCCCCAGTGACATACTTCCTCTAACAAGGCCACACCTCCTAATCCTTCCTAACTAATGCCACTCCCTGGTAACTAACTATTCAAATATATGAGCCTATGGCGGCCACTGCTATTCAAACCGCCACTGTAACAGTTCATCCCTGAAAGACAGGAACTCAAGACAGGAACCTGGAGGCAGGAGCTGAAACAGAGACCCTGGAGAGTTCTGCTTAATGGATTGCTTTCCATGGGTGGTTCCTTATAGCACCCAGTGAGCTAGGCCTTCCCATATCAATTATCAATCATGAAAATGTACCACAGGGTTGCCCACTGACCAGTTTGGCTGAGGTATTTTCCCAGTTTGAAGTTTCCTCTTATGAAATAACTCTAGCTTATGTCAAGTTGGCATAAAAATTATTCAGTCAGCACAAGGTTCTCATGATACAGAAAGTGAATTCCAGAACAAATGATGCGGAAGATAAAGATTTTTTTTGTTCACCTTCTAATATTTAAATACATTTTATGTGTATGTATATGCACTGAGTGCACCAAGTATATGCAGGTGCCAATGGAGTACAGAATAGGGCATCGGAGTCCCTGCAACAGGAACAGAGGGTTGTGAGCTTCCCGGCGTGTCAAACTGAACTCAGGTTCTTTGCAAGAGCAGCAAGTGTCCAGCCACTGAGCCATATCATTAGTCCCTATTTTTTTTAAAGATTTATTTATTTATTTTATGTTTATGAGTACACTGTCACTGTCTTCAGACAACAGAAGAGGGCATCAGATCCCATTACAGATGGTTGTGAGCCACCACGTGGTTGCTGGGAATTGAACTCAGGACCTCTGGAAGAACAGCCAGTGCTCTTAACCGCTGAGTCATCTCTCCAACCCTAGCCTCTATTTTTTATTTTTATTTTTAATTATGTGTGTCTGTGGAAATGTACATGTGTGAGTGCAAATTTCTGTGGAGTCCAGAACAGAGAACTGGATCCCCTGGAGTTGGAGTTACAAGCTGCCTTGTCCTCTGCAAAAGTAGTGCTCAGTCTTAGATCTCACGGGCTGCTAATCTCACTAGCTGCTCTTGCAGAGGACCCACAAGGATGGCTTACAACCAACTGTAGCCCCAGTTCCAGGGTATTTGATACCTTCTTTTGACCTCCATGGGCACAAGGCACACAGGTGGTATATATACATATATAGGCAAATGCTCAAACATGTAAAATGAAAAATAAATAATCTTCATAAACTAATCTTAGAAGAGACACAGCATGATTTCTGCCCTATGCTCTTGGTCACAGCAATCAACTCTGGCAGAGTGTGGAATTATGCCAGATGTGTCTGTCTACCCGCTGGTGGAGACTGATGGAAAGTGGGTACCACCGACGAGAAGGGCATTAAAGTCAGCACAGATGGTGGTTCTGGGCTCCTGTTTGCTGTCTGGTTTAGAAAAGGGCAATCTTCAGGGACAGCTCTAATCACCATAGTCTGTAAATTCGGAGAATCGTAGGGTTGTGTCTTATTTTTTCCTGGTCTTCTGGTGCCTGGCCTACACCTGGTGTATAGTAAGTAAACCCACCATAAATGTTGACCAAGTAGTGAGATTCATAGGAAAAAAATGTAGAAATCATGAAGCAAGCAAAACTGGTAAACTGGGTTAGGGTCCTGAGTCTGAGATCCAGGTCTGGTTTCTTGTGCCTGTTCTAGCACTGTATAGGCAGAGGGAGGGGGATGGGAAATTTAATCCCAGGCTGGGTCACACAGAAGGTTCCAGGTGACACTGAAGTATGAGATTCTCTCAGTATCAGCAACAAAGAGGTTCCGAGTTTAGATTCTGGACTTTGCTTCATGAAAGGTTACCCTACAGGTGAGTAGAAGCACACAGTCCCCAGCTGCGTGCTGCTGCCTCCTCTGCCTTTAACGACTGATAATTGTCTCTGTGAAAGCAAGCTTGCCTGTTGGAAAGAGAACAGTATCCAGTGCATATCCAAAAAAAAAACAAAGGATCACATGGACATTTGGAGACATTTTCAGGTGGCAAGCAGGCAACCTGGGCAGAGCTCTGTTCTGCTTTGACTCTTCTGGGCGTGGTGTCAGACTGGGGCTATTTGCTTTGAGGAATACAAACTCTTCACCTGACTCCAGGTAAAGGGAACTGACTGGAAGGCTTTGGAGTTGTCCAGGTCCCTGGCCCTGCTGCCTGCCGGATGCTGTTACTGCAGAGCCGGGAGTTTCGCTGAGGTTTTTGCTCTGACCACAGGAAGATATTTGGTTTGTATACTGAGAAAGAAGGAAGTGTTTGCGTTAATGGCTCAGCTCAGGAAGAAGCTTTCATCAGTGGAGAAACAGCGATGTGGGGAGGGGGGTAAATGCCAGATTCCTTCCTCCTCAGCTGGGCTAACTCTGAGGTAAGCTCTGCAGTGCTTTCAAGAGTTCCCCTCGGATCTAGGCTCTGGTAACTTTTTTCCTGTTTCTTAGGTTTTTTTGTTTTTTGAGACAGGACTGCTATGTTTGAACTCAAGCTGCTTTTGAACCTGGAATTTTCTTACCTCTGACTTAAAAGTGTTATCATTACAGACATGTGTCACCACGGTTTCCCTTTCTCCCTGTCCCTATGGCTGTGGTAAAACATCCTGACCAAAAAAACAACTTGGGGAGGAAAGGATTTATTTAATCGTACAGTTTGTAGTCTATCATCCAGGGAAAATCAGGACAGAAATGGATGCAGAGGACAGGAAACAGTGGTGCTTACTGGCTTGCTACCCTTGGCTTACTTGGCCAGTTTGAGTGACAACCCAGGGTCACCTGCCCAGGACCAGTCCAAGGGCAGCACCACCCACACTGGGAACTGTTTTATTTATTTATTTATTTTTCATTTTCTATTATCACTTTCGATTCACAGGCAACAGACAGGGTGTGCTCCTATATGGGCTGTCCTGGGTGTGTGCACTGAGAAACTCCGACCTCTCCCTTTATGTCAACCTGTGGAACTCCAGACACACTGCATCTGACTTGAGTTCTTCATATTCTAGAGGCTGAAATATGGGTCTGGGGCTTGGAGGTGGCCTTGGTTAAATGTCAGCAAAGGGTAAGCTAGCCCTCTGGGCCTTGGAGAGATAAGGCCAGGCCTGCACATGTGATTAACCGAAGAATGTGGGCTGGCTGAGGATAAAGTTTCTCTACCCTTCCCCCTAGAGCAACCTCTGCCTTTCATGGCTCCTGGAACCCTAGAAAAAGGCTGGGTTTGTAGCTCCCACGGGTTGGGAGGCAGAGTCGTCAGTACACAGAGGGATGAGTCCTGAAAGAGAGAGGAATAAGCCCAAAGCACAGACGGATGGTTTCTGGGTGGGCAGACTGTTGTGTTCAGTGCATTCATCTACACTCCTTATTAGGTACCCACAGGATGCCAGACCCATCCTGAGGCTGTCCTGATAAGCCAAGCTTCTGCCAGCATGTCAGCCTGCTGCTGGCTCAGGGCGTCACCAGTTCCTTAGTAATGATGCAATCAGCATTGTTTTTCTGTTCTGAGGGACCAGTAACAATCACTCAGGCAGCAGAGGTACTGACAAATTTGTCAGGCTGCTGCCTTTGCAGGGGATGAGTTTACAGGGCAGGGGGTGTCTACTGAATGCCTAATGGCTCCTTTCTTGCCCCCTTTCAGGTTCCTGACCCCAAGGGAGGGTGTTCGGTTTACACACCTGGGCAGTGCTTATCACCTCTGCAGTTTCTTCATATTGTGATTGGGACTCAGAGGGGACAGATTACTTATATTCCCGATGCTGGCGGCGGAGACCATGTTGGTCTCACAGTCACCACAATCTGTCATAATCATAATCTTGTTTTGAAACAGGGTTTCCCTTTGTAGACCAGGATGGCCTTGAATTCAGAGATCCTCAGGCTTCTGATTCAAGTGCAAGCATTAAAGGTGTGCCCCACCATACCTTGCCAGTACCTGGCTTTTTAGTGAGTTCTGGGACTATAGACTCAGACCTTCATGCATACAAGTAACTTTATAAACTAAGTTGTCTCCCCAGCCTCTTTGTCTTTTAAACTCATGATATGACCCAGGCTGGCCTTCAATTCGGGGCAATCCTCCTGTGTTAGCCTCCTGAGTACTGGGATTATAGGCATGTTCAAGGATGGCTCTCAGCGTTTACTGGTGTCTACTGAGTCTTATGGCCCAAGAGGTGCCTCCTTGAAGGCGGTGAGGAGAAACAAAGCTGTCTAGATACAGACTGTGTGCTCATCACTCCCAAGACTCTAACTGCTCTGTAGTCACATGGGGACCAGGACAAAGATGCTCATCCCTTCTCTTCCCTAGCTCCTCTGAGGACACAGATGACGATCTCAGGCTCTCTCAGGAGTGACAGTAACACTACAACCCTTTCTTCTGACACTGACAGGTGAGATGATGGTGAGGTACCTTGGGTTGTGTTCTCTTGTGACATGACCACCTATTAACTCCGTGCTCTGGGATCAGGTTATCTGGCATGACATTTCATAACTCCCCTTAAGAGACTAAAGCCATCTAGCCTTCTGTGTCAAAGCTTCTGCCTCATATGTTTTTTTTTTTTTTTTCTTTTGTTTTTGGTTTGTTTCTGCCTCAGGCACATTTTCTCTTTAGTTTTTGGAACCCAAATATAAGGAAAATCTTGTTTGCACCATTCTGACTCACTACAATTAAATACACTTGTTCCCATCTGTGTCTGTATACATCTGCATACATTTAGCTACAGCATCGCCCTTAATTTTGAAAAATGATGTGGCTGGTGTTATATTTTTATCCGGACTACCAAACTGGCTGTGAAGACCAGTGGGTGTTCACCCGTCACTGACGACCCAGTCATGCCTGTCTCTTGGGGAAGCACTTTTCTGCCACAGACAAGACCTTCACACAGAGCTTCACACAGTACTAGTATTTGTGGAGGCCTGGCTTAGGGCTCCAGCTGCCAGTCCTAGGGTGCTCTGCCCATCTTGGCGCTGGGCCTCATTGGTCAGAGAAGTTCGTCCTTGCTGTACAACAGCAGGCTGTATTGTTCAAAGGGATATGGTGGTACTTGCCTCACTTCTACCTAAAAACACCACACTGTGGCTGTCTTAAAAGGTAAAGGAGGTCACATTGTAAAGAAAATTGTCATGAGACAGTGATGCTCTTCAGCACACTTAAACCTTTTAATATTATTTCATGCAATAAATCATTTATATAAATATGTTAACATAGAACTTTCCCAGGGAGTTAGAGGATTCAGGAAATAAAATATCAATTGCTTCCAATTAAAAATACAAATAAAGAGCCTGTGGTGGGGGCACAAGCCTTTAATACTAGTACTTGGGAGGCAGAAGCAGGCAGATCTCTGAGTTTAAGGCCAGTCTGGTCTACAGAATGAGTTTCAGGACAGCCAGGGCTACACAGAGAAACCCTGTCTCAAAAACAAAACAAAACTAACAAACAAAACCAAAATGAAGGAGGGCTGCAGGGAAGGCTCAGATGTTAAGGCCATTTGCTGTTCTCCTAGAGGACCGATTTCAATTCCCAGCATCCATTATTAGATGGTCCAGAAGACTCTGTAACTCCAGCTTCAGGAGATCTGACACCCTCTTCTTTACTTTGAAGGCAACTGCACTTATCTTTCCATAGACACACCTACTGTCATACAACAACACATGTGCACAGAAAAATAAAAGAACAAATCTTTTGATTAAAAATATTTTTCAAACAATTTATTTTGATCATATTCTTTACCTTCCTTCCCTCCTCCCAGGTCCTCCCCACACAAACTTCATGTTCTCTCTCTGTGTCTCTGTCTCTTGCTTTCTCTGAACAAAAAACAAAAAAATCAAAATCAAAAGACCAATGGACAACAAAACAAAACGAAATACAAAGCACATAAAAACATGGAGTCCAAGCTGTGCTGACCAGCTACTCTAGGCATGGGGCCTACCCTGGAGTGTGGTTGATGAACCTAATGATACTCCATTAGAGGACACTGATTTTTCTTCTCCTAGCAGGTATCAGTTGCCAGTGGCTTCTCTGTTGGGAGGGGAGTCTGTCTACTTCCGAGTCTCACTCCTGGAATTCCGTCTGGTTTGGACCTGTGCTATGGCCACCTGGCAGGAAGAGTGGGGGTGCAGTCCACAGCTGGTGGTTAGCTCTGCTTCCTACAATTGTCTTCGTGGGACACCTGAGCAGTGCATTCCACGGCTGCAACAGTTGTACTGGTTAAGAGACAGCCTCTAAAACTGCCTTGGTTATTTCCTGACAGAACCAAATTATTCTGTCTTTTTCTCTTTGGCTTTCATTCTCATCCCAGTGAGTGCCTGGAACTCACCGTGTAGCTCAGGTTGACCTCTAACCCATGGTGATCCTTAGCGTGTTGCGATTGTAGGTATGAGCCAATATGCCCGGTTTCCTTGTGTTTTTCTATAAAACGGGTGCCACGCCATACCTAACACACGGGCTAGTACAGCTAGTCCAACTTGTTAGCCCATGGCCTGCTCTCAAGTAGTCAGTAAGCTCAGTACTGTACAACTGTCATGGCGAGAGGTTACTTCAGGAGTCTCCCAACAACCTTTTGCTTCGAGGAATTTTTTCTCCATTCAGAGTTGGGTAATCTGAAATCTGTCAAGGTCTCATAACCAGAGAGCTCTGTAGACACAGGCAGCACAGGGGAGGGGGTGGTGTCCAGCTTAACTGCTGGGCAAGGCTAAACTCCCACCAACCCTGCCTGTGACGCTGGCTCTGGCTCCATTCACCAGAAGACCATTTGTTTGTTTGTTTGTTTGTTGCTTTGTTGAGACAGGGTTTCCCTGGCTATCCTGCACTCACTTCGTAGACCAGGCTAGCCTCTGCCTCTCAGGTGCTGGGATTAAAGGTATGTGCCACCAAAACCAAAAGACTCTATAACTGGTCCTTAGTCTTTATCAGTAGCCTCTTCCTCCTCATTATCGAAACTGCTACCATCTTCAGCATCATCAGTATCTCACAAAATGGCTTTATTAAAAGCAACTAATTATCCATTCTGCTGTTTTACATTTTAGACAACAATAATTACAGACCTCTAGAAGCTTAGCAACTCAAGCTTGATGAGCCAGCTAAGGGCTCCAAGACAGCATAATAAGGGCATAGCTGGAGAGCAAGTCTCCCCCACTGGCTGCTGGACTAAGGCTCACGTAAAGGATGAGACTCCGCCCTGAAAACTGATCGCTATGGGCTAAGGATTGGGGATGGGCATGGTGGAGTAAGAACTTTGGATTTCTGATTGATCCTACCAGTGTGGTTACAGACCTGCTCCTGATCTCCTCTTACTACCTTCTTCCCCTTGGAAGCACAGAGGTGGTGAGCTCAGGGCACACCCCTTTTCTGCTGAGTTAGCAGAATTTTAATATGCTGTTTTTCTGGTGTGGTCCATAGGGAAGGGTTATGAATCCACTGTAGTATTAGGTTGACCAACTCTTCCTCCCACTGCCATAAAAATGACCACAGTTTCCTAATTTATATTTCTCTAAACCACATCAATCAAGAAACAGTGAGGCAGCCATTGAATGCTGGTACCTGTGGTGTGCTGGGGCTGAGGAGACAAATGGATGCTTTTCCTTATGAATTCAGACACGTGCAACAGGTGCCTTGTACTACAGCAAGGGGGGTCTTTTTTTAAATAAATTTGTGAGGATAACTTTAAAAATATATTTATTTATTTATTACATATAAGTACACTGTAGCTGTCTTTAGACACACCAGAAGAGGGCATCAGATCTCATTACAGATGGTTCTGAGCCACCATGAGGCTGCTGGGAATTGAACTCAGGACCTCTGGAAGAGCAGTCAGTGCTCTGAACCGCTGAGCCATCTCTCCAGCCCGAAGGAAGTCTTGATGAAGTCATGTGCCAGGACCGAGTGGGAGGACTTCAGAATGTAAGATGAGGAGACTAAATGTGGTGACAACGGTGCATGGCCAGGAGAGGAAGGGAGATGGTCCAGAATGAAAGGACAAGGGGCCTCGATCATCAAGGCAGATCTGAAGACCTGTGGACCTCCATCCACCCTTACAAGGCCTGAGAAGTGAGCTTAGGAATGGAATGGGGTGAGCTGGGAATACATGACAGGGCCATATAGTCACTCATCCCTCGAATCTAATAAGTACCAATTACTTTTCTAGGAACTAGCTAAACAGTGAGCACAAAGGACAGACAAGGTCCATGCCTTCAGGTCACATCCAGAGGGAAAGCCCAACAACCAGCAAGCAGACAAAGACCTGATTTCAAATGGTGACATGCTGTAAAAAAAATAATACAGTGGTGGGATAGGAGTGCTGAGTGGCTAGCAGGTCAGTGTCACTAACAGGTAGACACAGGAAGAGCCACGCACTAGGGGACAGATGGTAGAAAAAAGCAGAAAAGAGCCCTGTAGGCCAGGCTGTTATTCAGATTTACCTTAAGGCTGAGAGATACTGGAGGCAGGAAAGACACCTCAGACTATTTCAGTTTAGAAATCTCACACTGGTCTCAGCCTCTGTGGACACAGAAGCTATCCTTTTCTGCCCATCCTTAAGTCTAGAGCTTCTTGAAGGTCGGAGTGCTCAGAAGAAACTTCATTATCAAATATTAGCTACCCCAAGGGCATGGAAACCAGAGGGCCAGCCCTGCCCTTTGCAGCTATGGCATAGGGTGAGCTAGAGAGCTGGTCCTGATGGTGCAGGCGCAGGAGAGCTGGCAGGCCGACCGCCTCAGCCACCACGCAGGCCCAGATCCAGGGCTTTGAGTTGGCCCACCCCAGCATCTACCTCATCTATGAACTGCCAGAGCTTGTGAAGGGACCAGTCTTACAAATCCAAAGCTAGTGAGGATCAAGTATTGATGACACGCAGAAGCCAGAGGCCTTGAACCAGACCAATGACCCACTGCAAAGAACATTGGCGAGTGAAGATGTGTGGACAGAGAGGTGTGCTGTGGGACTTGCTACAGCTTCCTCGACAAAACGTTTCTTTTGTTTGTTTTTATTTATTTCTTATTTTGGGGGGGGGGTTGCAAGAGCAGAGGGCAGATATGAAGGGACCGGGAGATGAGTGGGACTGGGGTGCATGATAAGAAATTCACAATTTAAAAGAAGGTCTTTGGTGCAAATACCCAGACACTTAAGTGAAAAGTGAAGGTAAGAAAGGCTAAAGCAGACAGCAGTCAGGTGTGTGTGTGTGTGTGTGTGTGTGTGTGTGTGTGTGTGTAAGGAGTACAGAATTTCTTTAAGCAAATTAATAGAAGAAACAAACCATTTCTTTCCAAAAGGACCGTGTATTGTACTGTGTATTATGAAGGCTTATGGAATTGGGCATGCTGGGGGTAGAGGCAGTCTCAGAGGTTGGTTGACACTATAGGTAAATGACTGAATGACTCCCTGCTGGTCCAGTGCACAGAAGCAGTAATAAGGAGACCACTGTCACTTGCTAAGCTGGTTTTTGCTTTGCTCAGAAAATATCAATAGGGATTCACTGAGGGTTTAACAGGCGCACTCAGCAGGATCCACTGTTGATGAAGAGGTATATCCTGTGGTATAGTGCCCAGCCTCCTGTCTATGGGCAAAGCAGTTTCCAATACTCATCTGTCTAGGTCACTGTCCTGTTTAAAATCTCTTCAGATGCTACATAGAACCATGTGTTCAACCCCCTGCACCACATACAGCCATAGTGCTGTTGGTTTGTAATCCTAGCACTTGGAAAGTGGAGGCAGGATGGTCAGGAGTAAGTTAAGGTTATCCTCAGCTACATGGCAAGTTGGAGGCCAGCTTAGTGAGGCCTATGTTCAAAAACCAAAAGCTAAATTAAACCATACAAAACTGTTTGGCAGCACTGGGAATGATGTTCAAAAGACTTTGCAAACGTGGCATGCTGCTGATGTCTCTCCTGTTTCCATTCTCTTGGACCCCTCTGCATTCCCATACTGCAGCCAACCAGACCTCACCACTTGCTGTACCCCCAGTAGAATACGTGTTCCACTTCCCATGCCTCTGATGCTGTTCTGGGATGCCACTTTTCCTGCATAATTCCCCTCATCTTGATAACTGCTGTTCCTCTTCGGGGATTTGGCTCAGAAGCCAGAACCTTTCCCGACCCACAGCATGCTTCCTGTAATTTCTTTTCCAGCATTGGGGCAGGCGTTAGCTCAGTTTCTCCTGAATCTTCTTTCATTATCCCAGGCTCGCTACATACTCCATTTCCCTTACCACTCTGTCGGTAAACACCATGTGAGCAGTGCCTTGTCTGTTTATTCTACCTTTATATTACAGGAGTTTAGAAGGATTGTTTACTGAATAAATGAATTCCTTTGGACTCTCCTAACACATGGCAGTTACTTATTCCTACTACAGCACTGTATTACCAGGACCCCACTTCCCTATCTACCCGCTATCATAAGTCCCTTGTCTTAACTTTGTTTTCTATTGCTGTTATAAAACACTGTGACTAAAAGCAACTTGGAGAGAACAGGCTTTATTTCATTTCACAGCTCTCAGGTCCCACTCCATCACTGTGGAAAGTTAAGGAAGGAACCTGGGGACAGGACTGAAGTAGAAATCTTGAAGATGCTGTTTACCAGCTTGCTTCCCCACGGCTTGTTCAGCCCGATCTCTTATATAACTCAGGAATGGCACCGCCCACAGTGGACTGAGCCCTCCCACATTAATCATTAATCAAGAACAGGCCCTACAGGCTTGCCTACAGGCAATCTGATGGGGGTATTTTCTCAACTGATGTTTGTTCTTCAAAATAACTCCAACATGTGTCACTTTGATAAAAACTAACAAGGACACCCCTTGTTGGGAGGAAGATTGTTAGCTCACTGTAATTTCCCAGTGCCAAGCCTATTGTCTGACTACTAAACACCCAAAAAAAAATCAAAAGCAAAACAATAACAAAAACCCCTCTTAGATTCAAGTGATTTCTCCCTACCTGCCATGGCCTGCTCAGTGGCTGGAATAAGTATCTACTATATGCCTAGATTTCAGATTTGGGGATAAGATAGGGGGGATAATTGAGGGCATAGTGGCACTTGGGAAGGGGAGGCAGGTGGTTCAAAACCAGCCTAGGATACTTGAGACACTATTTCAAAAGACAAAGTAAACTACAAATTGACCTTGTCCAGTTAATCCAAGTTTGTTTGTTTGTTTGTTTGTTTTTGTTTTTTGTTTTTTTTTGGCACCCTTACTTATCACAGCACACAGCACCAGAGCCTGACTCCTGACATCTCCTACAAGAGCCTGTTTAGTTTGGCTCCTGTCTGCTTTTCTGTTCTATTACTGTTGCACTCTCCTCATTCACCACTGCTCAGGACCCTAGCCTTCCCTTTGCTTGCTTTGTGTTTGTTTGTTTGAGACAGTATCTGGCTATCCTGGAACTCACTATGTAGACCAGGCTGGCCTTGAAGTTATAGAGATCACTTGCCTATGCCTCCTGAGAGCTGGGATAAATGTGTGGTCTACCATGTCCCATCCCTCCTATTTCTACCCAAGGGTTTTTGTCCTCATTCTTTTCCCTCTGGACATTCTCTCCATCGCAGGGCTGACTCTAGTCAAACACTGTCTTTCAATGAGCCTTGTAGACCAGCAGCCCTCTCTACAGTTGCTCACCCTGATCCTGTCTGAAATTATGCTGCTTACCTGCTACCTATTCGATACACTGTGTCTCTGGGCACTCTGGAACAGTGCTTTGGCTTTAGTACAACCCATGACATGGTAGGCACATTTTTTTTTTTTTCAGCAATCTTCCTGACTCAGTCTCCCAAAGACTATGATTAGAGGTTTGAGTCATCATTCTTAGCTTAAAGATATTTGGTTGAACAAATTAAAGAGATGAATAAATGCATATAATAGCCTTCTGTGGCAGGGGGCAGATCCTGTCAGCACTTATAATCAGATGGAAGAGTGATACATTGTGATTAAAGAAATAAAGAACCTGGTCTGCTAAGAGCTGACAGAAGGAGCCAGGATGAACCTTGGCTTTGCCAGATCCCAACACCCAGAGTCTCAGGGACAGGTCAGTTTGTCTGACTCCAGCCAACCCACAACCAGTTTCACATGGATGAAGCAAAATCAGGGGCTGCCTTGGCTTCTACTTTCCGTCCTTTTATATTCAGAATGCCCACACTGGGACCTATGGGGCATAGATTCCTGACCAATATGAGCTTCTGCTCTATTATATCAGGCTTTCTTTTTCTTCAAGTTTCTTGGAAGAAAAATTGTTGGTGAGTAATAGAAACAATGAATGAAGACAGATGACTCATTTTGCCAATGCATTTGAGATCTAAAATGTATTAATTTAATTCAGTTTATAGTACAATGTAACAATTCTTATTTTGATAGCCCCTTTTATACTCTGATAAAAATCTGAAAATGCCATACCAAAAAAAAAATTTAGAATGGTTGAATACAAAGAACCAGGTTTCCACAATAAAGCCCACTGATATTTTAAAGACAAAAACACACAGCCTCCCTTCCCCCCATCTCTTTCTGCTTTATAATGACGTCTTTTAGGTGTAATCTTGCTGTTGTCAGTCTTTAACTTTCTCCCACACAGGTTCTCTACCTAGGCTGTTATCAACAAAAATATGAACATGAAAGAAGTGGGAAGCATTTGTTTTTCTGTGCACATCTTTGATCATACCAGAGATGAAGGAATGAACAGTCACTCCTGCAGCTCTTGATTCCAGTTTTGTAAGAAAGGTGAATAACATGAATAGAGGACTTACCCATCTCCTCTTGTTTAGGGTCCAAGTTTAACTCATCATTAAAACCAATGATATCCTGTTAGAACAGGCCTGGAACAGCATGTAAAGCCCTGTAATGGGTCTTCCATCCCACTCCCCAAGGTCTTCCTTGTTACACTTCTTGAAGCTGTACACAAAGATAAAGTGTATATACAGCAATACACATTTCGATTACTCTCATGAAGTGTACTCTTGGCATGAAAACTATTCTCAATGTGGCTTCACAACAGGTATTAAAAAGCAACACAGAGGGCTAGAGACATGGCTCAGTGGTTAAAAGCACTGACTGCTCTTCCAGAGGTCCTGAGTTCAATTCCTAGCAACCACGTGGTGTCTCTCGACCATCTGTAATGAGATCTGATGCCTTCTTCTGGAGTGTCTGAAGATAGCTATATATACATAAAATAAAATTTTAAAAAAGCATCAATACTGAGCTGGCGAAGGGCTCCATGGGTAAAGGTTCTTGCCACCAAATTTGATGAACTGAGTTCAATCCCCAACATACTCTGCACTGAAAAGAAAAAAATAGCAGTTCAGTTCTGGGGCTGGAGAGATGTCTGAGCAAGTAAAAGCACATGTGGTTTCTACAGAGGACAGAATTCAGTCCCTGCACTTATTCAAGTGGCTCACAACCCCCTGTAACTTCAGCTCCAGGAGGATCCAATGTCTTTGGCCCCTTTCAAGCATCTGCACTCATGTACCCCCTCCCTAATTAAAAATAGTAAAAAAGTTAAAATGGTGGCGGTACATGCCTGTAATCTTATCACTCAGGAGGTAGTCTGTAAGTTTGAGGCCAGGACAGCCAGGGCTGCACAGACACCCTATCTGGAAAAGCTGAGGTGGAGGGGGAGTAGGTAGTTTGGAATTTCAAGGCTGGGAAGATGGTCCCACAGTTAAGATTACTTGTTGCTCTCTAGAGAGCACTTGTAGAGGACTGGGGTTCAGTTCTCAGCACCCACGCAGTGTCTCACAAACTGGTGACTCCAGTTCTAGGAGCTCCAATGACATCTTCTAGCTTCATCAGGTGCAGGCATGTATGTGACACACACACACACACACACACACACACACACACACACACACACAGGCAAACACTCATAGGAAAACATAAAAATACATAAATATTAAAAGAACAATTTGGTTCTGGATTGTGGCTGATGGTCTTGGTGCTGTCATACTCCCAGTAGAACCTAAGCCTTGATGGTTCTCTTACAGAATGAGGAATATAATACTAATTGTCTGAGGACAGTGAAGACGCTGGAACAAACTATGAAGCTCTGAGTACTGAGACTGGTGTACAAGTCTAAGAAAAATGAAGCAGAGAAACAGACATACTCCATCTCACCGGGCTGAGCCTGCTTTATTGAAACATCTAGGAGCTTCAACCTTTCTGAAGAATGAAGGCTGAACACATGTGGAGGGGCTGAGGGACAGGGTAAACACATGCACACATACATGACTAGCCACCAGTAAGTTACAGCCTTTTTTTTTTTTTTTTTTTTTTTTTTTTTGTAGTTTGACAGGGACCAGGGTGGGTCTCAATACACAGACATGCATTTGTACAGGTCAGGCTGGGGTCAAGCATGTTTTATGGATTTATGGCTAGGGGCTATTGCCCAGTACACTTTGACTCAGTTCCTCATGACCTGAGGCTATTACTCAACAGCAAGGACATAGGAAAGAGTGGTGAGTTTTCATCACTCAGAATATTAAAACAATTACTACTGTAGGAATACGTGAATACACACATCTTAAGCTTTTATGAGTCATTCTTCTTTTTCTCTGGTTTAGACAATGCAATGAATTAGTGATTCTCAGCTCTGACTTAAACACCACAGTCATCCTGAGAGACTTAAAACATCCCTCCTGAAGCTTGGAATTTGAGTTGCTAGGGGTAGTACCTAGATATAGTTTTGAAAAGCTCAACTGGTAACTTAGTTGAGGATGACAGAGCTCTACTGACATGAGGAAAATATGGTGCTACCCAAGCTAACAGAGAATCCCACCCGAAAGGAAGGGAAAGGCAGCTGGGACTACTAGGCATCCACTACCCCAGGGTAGTGGCACAATTTGCCTTTACCTTTTGTTGTTATCACTCTCAACAGAATCTTGACTCTCTTGTTGATTCTCCTCAGGATCATCCCCTTTTGGGACTTACTGGGGCTGGAGAGTGACCATCATTTTGTGACCACGTTTTTTTCTTTTTGGTTGTTTTTTTTGAGATAGGCTGGCTCAGAACTCATGATCCTCCTGCCTCTACCTCCAAGTGCTGGGATTAGAGGCATGAGTCAATATACCCTGCTCAAGATTTTGTAACTTTTATTATAAACTGCAGAACTGCTTTTCTTTGTCACTCTTGGGTTTTACTTATCACTGTGCCTTCCTTTAGGGTTGCTGGTGTTTCAAACGCAGTAACATCCAGGGAAGTGCTTGGTAAACTTGAAGCTATTTGCCAGCATGATGTAGGTAAATAATAATGAAGTGCTCATGACGCAGAGAATCTGTAAAATCATCTTTGCTAGTTCATCTTTATTGACATTTTGATATTACTGTTTCCTTTTTTAAACCCCAAGAACAATTTTATTAAGAGTTTAAGAAAAAAAACCAAAATAAAACAGCACAGCTTAGGTTAAAATTCTGGCAGTTGAAAGGAGGAGAGACAAAAAAAAAAAGTCATACAATTTTAGTTAGGCATGGGGGAGAAATAGTTTATTAAAAGAGGAACAATCACTCCTAAGAATGGAGTGGCTAGTGAGCAGAGAGCCCCCAAAGTCAGTGTCACTGTCTCGTTATATCCTGTGCTTCTGTGAATACTTTTCTTTGCACAGCTTAAACTGTGTGTGTGATCCACACTCAGCAAGGCAAGGTATGATGAAGCATGAGTTGATGATGATGCCATCAGTTGACATCAGCAACCAAGTCTTGGGCTTGAGATGCTTGGCTTCCCTCCGGGGTCCACGGTCCCTCATTCGCTCTACAAATTTATCTGTTTGCAGTACTGTGTAGCTGAAGCTATGCTAGATTTGTACTCATCATTAAGCTACATCCCTAGTCCCCAGCTCATTCTTCGTAGGTGGGCTGGCACTGAATCCATAGTCCTCCTGTGTTAGCTTGCTTACAGAACTACATAGCCATTTCCTCTTTTATCACCCCTTCTTCTTTTTGAGAGAGTTTCATTATATATATATATATATATATATATATATATATATATATATATATATATCTGGGTATTCTGGAACTCTTCTAGGTCAGTAGTTCTCAGCCTGTGGGTTGCAACCGCCCAAAAGACACCCCAGAACACAAATATTGACATCACAATTCATAATACTAGCAAAATCACAGTTTTGAAGGAGCAATGAAAATCATTTCATAGTTGGGGGGGACACACAACATGAAGAACTGTATTAAAGGGTTGCAGCATTTGGAAGGTTGAGAGCCACTGCTCTGGGTAGACCAGGGTGATGTTTAACTATCATCAAACCTCCTTCCTCTTTGTCCTGCCCGAGTGCTGGGATTAAACACTCAGTACTCAGGTGGATAGCACCACACAGCCGAAGAATGGTTTTTGTTCTTGCTGTACAGCTCTGAAGTTGTATTTATCCTATTGCCTTTCCTCCCGACCCATATCAATAGCTTTAACTTTGTTCCTTTTCATTATTTTATTACGTGTATTATTCATTATTATTATTATGCATGTGGGTGTTTTGGCTGCATATATGGTTATGCACCACAAGCATACCTGGTGCCTATAGAAGGTAGAAAAGGGTATCCGATCTCCTGAAACTGGAGTTATAGACAGTTCTAAGTTACTATGTGGGTACTGCCTCTGCCTCCTGAGTGCTGGGATCAAAGCTGTGTGCCACCACCACTTGGCTAACAACCACTGTCTTAATCATTGAGCTCTCTCTCTGGCCCCTGCAAATTGTTTTCATGTATATTTTATGCTCCAGGTATTGTGCTAAATTATAGGAGAAACCTGAAAAGCAAATAAACCACCAACGAACCAGATAAGGACAGTGTCCTTATGAAATACCCCCAAAATGGAGGAGAAAGAAAATAAAGTACAGATGGGGGAGACAGCTCGTAGATAAAGTGCTTGCTGTGTTAGCGTGAGTTTGGATCCCCAATGCCACCATACATATCAGGCTAGGAGGCATCTGTAAACCCAACCCCAGGGCTGGGGCTATGTGGATGCAGGTGGATCCTGGGAGCTCACTGTCTAGCTAACCCAGTTAAAATAGCCAACTCCAGGTTAACAAGTGGAAGGGCTAGTGAGACAGCTCAGCCGGTAAAGCCTTCACACCAACTCAAGGACCTGGGTTTGATCGCTAGGACTCACCCCATACAAAGAGACTTGATGGCCCAAAGTTGCCTCTGACTTCTACACATGTACCATGGCACAGCCCCACCCCTCCAGAATAAAAAAATAAGCACAATATAATTTTAAAATGTAACATGAAAAATGAGGAAAGATACTCAATAATGTTGATCCCTGGCCTAGACATACACAAACACACACACATACACATACAACAGGGTGGGGAGAAAATGTGGCTTGGTGACATGGCTCAGCAGGTAAGGGTACTTGCTACCAAACCCAAGGGTCTGAGTTTGGGCTCCAGGATTTACATGGTAGAAGAGGAGATCTGGTTTTCCAAGTAGTCCTATGATCTCTACACTCAGACACAAAATACTACCCCCACTAAATAATTGTTAAAAAAATTAATCAGTAGACAATTCCAGGGAAGTACTAAAACTATAAAGACTAGAAATAATAAATTAGGTTTAACTTTAATTTTTTAAAAAATTTACTTTTAATGATGGTTTTTAAATGTTTTAACCTTTTTTTAAAGCTCATCATCTTTAAAAAAAAGATTTATTTATTTTATGTATATGAGTACACTGTCTTCAGACACACCAGAAGAAGGCACTGGGTCCCATTTCAGATGGTTGTGAGCCACTAAGTGGTTGCTGAGAATTTGGTCCTCTTAACCTCTGAACCACTTCTCCAGCCCAAGCCCATCATCTCTTAAAGGTAGTAAAAAAGAAAGGATATGAAGGAAGCGGACCTGTTTAGAAGGCTTTCTTTGGAGTAAATCTTATCTGTGTTGTCTGGAAACTGGCAGTTCAGCTCATAGGCTAACAGCAGCAGCTTGATCTACTCATAAACACTTTATGGATAAATCAGCAGTCTAGTTTGGTAGAGTCAGGATAGGAAACATGAATCAGCATTGGTGACACTACCTAACAGAGACAGCCAGGCCTCAGCCTCAGCACGAGTCAGCAGGAGAAACCAGCATGAAGGTCAAGAGAAGTTAGTTCTTGGCTACATCTCTCAGGGAAGCAAAGATGTGAGACTAACAGTGCAGTGTCGCTAGTTCTATAAGCAAGCTAAGTTTAGTCTTTGTCATGGTCCCTTTTAAATTCCCTTTAAGCATCATGTGTCTTTCATGGGTCTTGTCTCAGCATGTGTGTCTGTGTCAGCTGACATCACTTTGTCGATCAGCCCCGTCTACAGAAGCAGCAAAAAGACTTGATATCACTGGCAGGTTATTGGTGTGTTTTTCTCTATGGAGTCCCGACAAATGTAGCTCAGCTATGCAATGTAAGACAGACCAACACATGTGTTGTTAACAAAGAACCCTTCATCACGTGTCCTTTCACGTGATTGCTTTAGCAGAATATCCTTTCTCCTGTGTCTGCTTCAGGGAAACATTCCTTCACAAGTCTGTCTTAGCCTTTTACCTGTATCAACCTTAAGACAACCTTCATGTGTTTGTCCCAACAAAACACCATCTAATAAAACTGACCTTTTAAAGAACCCTTAAGTTTTCACTTCAGTCAGGCCTGGGGTATAAGCCTGTAACCTCAACTACTCAGAGGATTGAGGCACGATGCTTACATGGCCTGCCTGGTTACAGTGCAAGTTCAAGGTGGGACTTGAATAACTTAGTGAGACACAGTCTTAAAAAAAAAAAAAACAGTAAAAAGTAAAAAGAGGACTAGGAACACAGCTCACTGGCAGAGAGCTATTATGAACATTCCTCTCCCAGTAGACAACCATCTATTCTCCGCCTTAGAAAGCTCCAAAGATAGCCAGATGGTGGTGAAGCACCCTTTAATCCCAACATTTGGGAGGCAGAGATAGGCGATTGGATTTTGAGGCCAGCCTGGTCTACAGAGTGAGTTCCAGGACAGCCAGGACTACACAGAGAAACCCTGTTTCAGAAAATATAACAAAAACATATAAACAAAAGAAAAAAAGAAAAAGAAAGATCCTGTCTAAAATTGAGAGAAGGTCAGGTTAGATGGCACAGTTTGTAAGGGTAAAATCCTGACCACCTTGGAGCAAATCCAGAAAAGGCAAAGAACTCGATGTGGGAAGGGAGTAGGCACATGTTAGGGAAGAAAGGGAAGAGGGAACTTAGTTTCCTGGTTTGGATGCTTTTCCTTCTGTGTCAGTCACTTCACCGTGCACACAGCTTACTTCTCTATCTTCTCCTTTGAGCCTTTCCAAGCTCACATTTAGACATTCCTTTGTCTATTGTTATTTTTTCTTATGTTTGCATGACTCAAAATAACTATGTGGATTGCTCTACCCCATTCTCACTCACTGCCTTATGTCCAAAACTCTTCTTGTGGGTAAATGGCACTGGTGCTGCTTCAGTTGATCAAGCTTAAACCTGGGACTCATCTCGCATCCATCTGGTCCTCTGTTCTCTGGCATAGCTCCCAAATATGCCTAATTTCTTCATCCACACATTAAAATATGCAGCAGTCCTTTCTGCTCTCCTCCTTGCATGCCAACACTGCAATCGTTTGCTGTTATCTTTCAGACTTGTAACCATTCGTCCATCCTGTTGGGTACGTGGTACTTGTGAAGAGCTAGTCTAGGTTTTGGAGTCACAACAGTAAACAGAACCCAAACTCTAAACATATAATGTGGTGAGAGCTATCCAGTGCAGTAGCATAGTAAGTCTGGGCCAAGGAAGCAGGGCACAGTGATGAACATCACTTAGTACTCAAGAGGCAGTTGCAGGTGGGTTTACAACATCAAGTTCTAGGTCTGCCAGGGATACCCAGCCAGACCCCATTAGAGGAAAGGAAGAGGATGCCATTGCTGTTTTACAAAGAATAGTTCGGGAATAAGTTATGGAGTGAACAAAGGTGCTACTAGAGAAAGACCATCCCAAAGGGAAGAAACTAGGAATGTGGAGGCCATGGGGTCAAGAGAATGCCTCATAATTTATAGGGACCTTGATGTGGGTTCAAGTGGAAAGATGGAAAGGAAAAGTCAAAGAGAGGTCTATAGCCAGGGCAAGATTGTATAGATTTTATTCAAAGAGAGATCAAAATGGACATTTCTGGTTTCTTTTGAGACTCAGTTTGTGTCGTGTGATGTTTTTCTGGAAGCTGTCTTTTGAGAGGATGTTTTGCTAAAGTAGATACTTCAGAGGCCATGTGACGTTTGGAAAGAATGTAAGTAGACAGTGATCGATGTCTTGGATGGGTATGCTTTGCATTGCTTTGCTGGTTTTCACTGATCTTTGCTTGTGGTGACTCTGTAGAGAGGAAAACTACCAAAGAACTTCTTTGTATTCCAGATGCTTTTTGTAGTATCTGCAGACACACCAATTTGGTGGAGCCTTGTGGTTTCTTCTTGACTAAGTCACTGCTACTGATATCCTGACTATGAAGATTGGAACAGGTCCACACCCGCCTTGTTGTAATAACCATCTTTGCCCTTACCTTTGGTCACTAGGCTAGAAAGGAGGTTGAACCTTAGATTTTTGAAAAAGCTAAGCCTACAGGAGATTGGAAGAAAGCACAGAGGATATTGAACAGAGGAGTGCTGTGTCTTGAAGATGTTATGAGAAAAGAACAGTAAAGAAGTAGGTGAGTACATCAAGCATAAAGGAGATATTATGTGCACTGCTACACTGCCTATCTTTTCTTTTTTAAAGTGATTTTAAAAAATTTTAGTTAGTTTTTTTTTTTTTTTTTTTAAACACAGTCTCTCTACATAGTTCCGACTGTCTTGGAACTACGTAGATCAGACTAGCCTTGAACTTACAGAAATCCATCTGCCATTGCCTCCTAAGTGTAGAGATTAAACATGTACCATCTTGCCCAATTTCCAAAGTGAAAATTTAAAAACCAAAATATGATCATGCCCTTTATGATCTTTGTGTTAAATATTATTTGTTAAATGCCTCTTTGTGCTAAGTATGTTTTTTGTTGTGTTTGTGGTTTTAAAAGTTATTTTATTTTAGTTGCATGAGTGTTTTGCCTGCATGTATGTTTGTGTATCGTGTGTGCCTGGTGTCTGGAAGGTGCCTGGTCCTCTGGGAGTGGAGTTATAGATGGGCTGTGAGCCACCATGTGGGTGTTAGGAATCAAACCTACATTCTTTGTGAGAGGCTAGTCCTCTTAATCTCTGAGCCATCTCTTCAACCCCCAGGGTTTTTTTTTTTTTTTTTTTTTTTGGTTTGTTTGTATTTTTGGGGTAGATTCTTTTACTCTGTAGCTGAGACTGTCCTTGAAACTACAGAAATGTTTGCTGTAGCCTCCTAAGTGCTGGGACAAGGTTTTAAGTTGTATTTTGTTTCCTATTCCTAGCCACATTCCCTTGGTATAGAATAAAATTTATCCCATCCCAGTGTTCTATACATTTCACTCAGGAAGTATTTATTGAGGAGGCTGCTATGTTCCAAGTACTAATCTAGGCACCAAAGATAGAACACTGAACATATTAAATAAGAATTCTTGTCCTTATGTGGCTTAAAATTTAGTGAAAGAAAATCAGAAAAAAAAAAAAGCAGTAAACCATATATGTCATCACACACACACACACACACACGGCTTTATGTATCATATATTCAGTTGCAGACATATATTAAAAATTATAATTTTATATGATGCAAGATGACAGAATTTAGATCCAGTAGTTGAGGTGCAGTTTTAGATGCGGCCGTTGAGAGGTCTCATGTCGTGTGAGGAACTTGAGCACCTGGCAGAGGAGTGAGTCAGGCTGGTATTCGGAGGAAAGCATTCCAGGCAGAAAGAAAGGCCTCAGGCAAGAGCCTATCCTAGAATAGTAAGGAGGCCACTGTGTCAGAGAAGTGTGTGGGGGCAAGTGAGCTCTGGAGGCCCTTATAAGGACCGTGGCTTCTGCTCTGACAGGTCTTGGAGGTTTTGGGCAGAGTTGGTGACAGTATCTGACTTAAGTTTCACAGGATCACTCAGGGTGCTGAGCTAAGGCTACCATGAGTAAGGTGAGGGTGGAAGAGAGAGGTTAGGAGTCTTCTGTGAAACTTAGGCAGAGATGGTGACAGCTGACCAGACTCAGTGGAAAAATAAAAGGGGTGAGTTCTCAGTATATTTTGAAGTAATCAAATGAAAGATGTGGAAAAGAATAATTAAAGATAATTGCAAGATTAAAAACAATTTTTTATTTTATATGTATGAATGGATGTTGGGCCCCAAAAGTAGGCCTCTGTAAGAGCAACAAATGCTCTTAACTGATGAGCCACCTCTCCAGTCCCAACTTCAAGGTTTTTGGATTAGAGTTTCTAACTAAGGCAATGGCCCCTGCTGTAAAGAGTAAGTCTGGAGAGATATCAGGAAAGCAGTTTTAGATATGTGCTTATGTAAGTTTGACATACCTATCAGAAGCCAAACAGAAAGAGATATCAAACAGAGATCTGAAATATACTAAGTCTCAAATTCAGGCACACGATATAAGGTGCTAACGTAATTCTGGACTTGTCAGTATATTTTCATCAAGTCTAGATAAGGCCATCATGAATGGCTTGACAACACATAGAAAAAGATAGCCACTGGGTTCCAGGACACAGTGCATCTTAAAGCTTCATGAATCCAAAATCCCTTCACAATATTTTTTCTTGTTTATTGATTTACTTACTTAAACTAGATTTATCTTACCATGTGGCCTGTACTATGTGACCATAAACTTACAGCGATCCTCCTTCCTCAAGTCTTGTGGGTGCTGATTACAGGCACATACCACAAGTTCTTTCAATTCCTTTAACATTTATTTGTGTGTGCACGAGTGTGCATAAATGCCATGGTGCTTATGTAGGGGTCAGAGGACAACCTCTGGGAATCAGTTCTGTCCTTCTTCCATGTAGGTCCTGGGGATTGAACTCAGGTCATATGGTTGGGCAAGAGCCTTTATCCACTGCGTCATCCCACTAGCCTATTTAAAAAAAAATTTTTTTTTCAAGACAAGAGTTTTCCTGTTTAGTTCTGACTATCCTGGAACTCATTCTGTAGACTAGGCTATCCTCAAACTTAAAGACTCCTCTGCCTCTCCAGGGCAGGTTCTTTTGTTTTTATAAAAAAGTTTGGAGCCAATAGACTGTTTTATTACTACTTCAAGCAAACATATAAAGACAACCCCCCTTTTGACAAAGGTTCTTCCTAGTGGTGATCCTTGAGTCTTGCCTTAGCCTCCCAAGTACTGGTAGCTAGGCCAAACAAATATTTATTGTTTTCTGACACAGCCAAGTGAAGCAAGGGGAAAACCATAGACGCTCTAGTCAGAGAGGACTATGGGAGGCAAAACCTCAAAGCTAGAAACAGAATAGAGTGGTTGGACAAAAATGGCCTTGTGAAGGTATGTCATTTTTTTTCTTTTCTTTTTGTAGTGCTGAAGATTAAATCCAGAACAAACTAGGCAAGCACTTTATCACCGAGACGCCTCCAATTCTCTTTTCTTAAAATTAAAAGCTATTTCATTTTCTTATTACTATTATTACTAGCTGTGTGTGTGCCTGCGATATGGACGAGGGTGGATATGCCATCGGTACCAGTGTGGTCAGAGGACAAGTCTGTGGCCTTCATTCTGTCTTTCCACAACCCAGCTTGTCAGGCTAGCGCTGTTGATAGAGTGGCAAACACCTTTACTTACGGAGCCATCTCTCTCATTTGCCCACTCTTTAAGAGTCCCTAAAAGACCAGGTGTAATGGCTCAGACATATAATCTCGGCAGTTGCGGGGGTGTGCAGGAGAATTAGGAGTTTAGGGTAAATTGGCACTTGGGTAAATTCAATCCCCAGGATCCATATAGTGAAAGAGAAACCACAAGTCCTGATTTCCACACAAGTTAAAAAACCAAGATCGGCCTGCCTCTGCCCCTAGAACACCGAAATTAATAATAATAAAAGAAGTTTTTAGGTTACTCTTGCTTACACAGCCAGTTCGAAATCGGTCTGAGCTATGTAAGTCCCTACTTCAAAAATGAAATAGCAAAAACAAAAAACAAAAACAAAAACAAAAAAAACCCCAAAACAGGTCCTGAGGTCCCCGTTCCACTGTGCCCGGAGAGGTGGAACTTTTACTTGGTGTCTCTCCTCTAGTAAAGCAAAGCAGAAGGCTGCCCCCTTTTCTGGGCGCCTTGGACTAGGGTGTAGGGCGCTCGGCCACAGCAGAGCGTCCCGGAGAACCCCGCGTCGCTGCGCAGGTCCCCGGGAGCCGGACGGGGCGGGGCCTTCCGGGGCCGCGCCCTGAGACTCACCTGAGCCGGGAGCGGTGACTCACCTGCCGTCCTCCCGCCTTTCCCCGCCCCAGGCTGTTCCCCGAGTCTCCGCCCCTCCTTCCCGTCGGGGGTCCGGGTCTGCGTGCCCAAAGGCCATACAAAAAGGACTTCTGGGGGTCCCGGCCTGGAGTTGCCAGGCTACCTTCGGGGTGGGAGGCTCTCCCTAGAAAGCGCCGGCGGCACCAGGCCTGGGACCAGCGGCGTGGAGGCCGCGGGAGGCGCAGGGAAGAGCGCGCGGAGGGAGGTGCCGGGAAGGGCAGGCGCGGCGCGGCGCGGGGCGGGCCGGGGGCGGGGGCGCAGGGCGGCCCATTTCCTCCTGGGAGCCGGACGGGCGGGAGACAAAGCGGCGGCCGTCGGCTTGGCGCCTCAGGAGTCGTTCCGAGCTTGTCCCGTTCGCCGCAGGTAACTCTCCGTACCTTCCCTCGGGGCGCGCGGGGCCCCCTGGTGGGGCGCGGGTCTCCTCGAGCTGGGGTTCGGGGTGTCCGGCGCGGGCTCTCGGCTGCCGCCGCCCTAGAGCGTCGGGCTCGGGCGGCTTCCCGGAGCAGCCTGGGCCTGGGCGGGCGGAGCCCGACGCTCGGGAAGCGGGGCGAGCGCCGGGGCGCTTCCTTGGAAAACTTTCTCCCTCTTGCTAAACTTTGTTCCTGGAGCAGGGAGCGCGCGCGGGACCGGCGTCGCGCCTCAGGCCGCCTCCCTCACTGAGGGACAACCGCGGGGTGTCCCTGGCGGTCGGGCAGTGGGGTGTTTCAGGGACGCGATTGTTTTCAGGATTTGTGCCGGCCACTCCCCTCCCCCTCCCCGCTGCTGAAACTTGGGCGTTTGCGGGACCAGAGGTCGGAGGAGCGGACATTCCAGCTCGACCCACGGGGAATGGGAGTCGTAGCTTCCTGTTCTCCAGCGCTCTTGTCCTTAAGGTGCGCCACACCCGTGGACTTGTGGCAAGGAGTTTAATTTTTTTTTTTAACCTAAAAATTATTTAGCCTCTTTTGCTGCGAAACCTGACTGACATACTCCTAGTTTTCAGGAGTGGCTTTAGAGTTACTGACGTTGGGTAACTGAGAGCGAGTCTTGTTAAGTAGCCCAGGCTGGCCTGGATCGCCCAGTCACCTTGCCTCAGCTTCCCGAGGGCGGGCTTCGCAGACTTGCGATGTCAATGACCCGCCTTTCGACTTTAAAAGGAACTTGTTAATGTGTGTGTAGAACTTGGGGGGCGGGGATGTTGTTGACTGGATTCGTAACCTTGGTTTTCAAGCAGTGGCTACCCCAATAATTCAGGGAGCGGTTGGCTCGAATCGAGGATCGATACTCTTACGTTCTGTGCCTTCATAACATTTGGTTTTATTTTAAATGTGTGTGTGTGTGTGTGCGCGCGCGCGCGCGTGCATGGAATTTACCATAATTTAAGATGTAAATCTGTTTCATCATTGTATTGCATCTTTTAGGTGTTTTAAGAAGGCTATTTCGTGTTTAGCGTTGGTTTTTAAAGACACTGCTGGTGAATGTTACCTTAAGAAATGGAATTTGTTTTGTTTTACAAAAGGGTTGAGTGGGGAAATAATTCGTGGCTTCTGTTTAATTGTTCATCCTTCCTGACTTAAACCAAGCTAAACAAGCAAACAGGTTTTTTTTTTTTTAAATTTTAGATTTATTTATTTTTTTATATATAAATACACTGTTGCTGTTCTTCGGACACACTCGAAGAGGTCATCACATCTCATTACAGATGGTTGTGAGCCACCATGTGGTTGCTGGGATTTGAACTCAGGACCTCTGGAAGAGCAGTCAGTGCTCATAACCACTGAGCCATCTTTCCAGCCCAAACAGGTTTTAAAAATTCTCTTTGAGGCCTGGAAGCTTCTCTAGTGTCATATCTTTTTTTAAAAATTCCATTCTGGATCTCACTGTGAAGTCCTAAACTAGCTTAAACTTCCTGAGTGTTGGGGTTCAGCTGTATGCCATCACACCTCTCTGGGTCATATTTTGTGTGAATGCAAACAAGCTGGTGGGAACATGGAAGTCTGAACGTTCTGGAAGGTGGTGGCTTTTGAACTGGATGAAGCATGAGTTGAAGTAATTCGACAGAAGGAATAGGGGAAAACCTACAAGGGCATTTAGGTGGAATCTTGATATTATTCTGTCCTCTCCCTTCTCCGCTGTAGTTTTCAACCCCTCCTTTTCTTGCATATGATTCTAACCGAATATATTGGTTTCCAGCACCAGTTATGTGGGACCATCTCCATTCCCATCAGAAACATTTTATATAGTGATCAGAGATGAAGGGTGGTTGTTTTTTTGTCCCTCCTAGTTGAGTATCACTCTCTGCCTTGTGCCTTTTCTCATCAAACCCCACCCCCCACCTCTGTGGTATTGGAGAACAAACCTCTAGAGCCCTGTGCATGCTAGGCAAGAGCTCTATTTGAGCTGCGCACCCCCACCTCTGTCACCAACCTTCGCTGCGAACATCCAGTTCCTTATTTTGAGTGCAGTTTCTCTGCTGACCCACACTGGTTTCCTCATGTCTTGTAACTTTAAAGAACGTCAAATTAGTGATAGTCCAGCTACCCCTGCTTGTTGGAGGTGTGATGAACCTAGACAGGATGAAGGAATAGGATGCGTAATAGGTGTAAGCAGCCTGAGGAATAAAATAAAGGTACTCCTGTGGGGGTTCCTTCTGGACCATGTTGCTTTCTCTTAATTACTCAGCAAACTTATTTTTTGAAACCTCTGGATTTTCTCTTGGCGCTCAGTGCTTTGGTATCTTACACAGCTTCTATATTACATCTTTTACACTGTTTGGTAAATGTTTTCTGTGGATGACTTCTGGGAAGTGTATGTGTGGGGGTAATAAAGTTTTTGAGACAGGGTCTCTTCTCCATGCAGTTCTGGCTGTGTAATAATTCTAAGTAGACCAGGCTTGCCTCAGATTCACAGATCCACCTGCTTCTGCTTCCCAGTGCCAGGATCAAAGGCCTATGCCACCACTCCTAGTTTAAGGCTTTATATTTTATAGTAAACCTTTTCAAAATTGAAGTATAACTGGAGAAAAGTGGTCAAGTTAGGATCATTTGTTCACTGAATTCATACAGTGAACACTATGTATATCCACTAAAAAACAGCACAGCGTAGTATCCCTTGACTTTATTTGCCCTTCTGTCCATGTGTTTTGAAACCAGGTCATACTGTGCTGCTTAGGGTGATTGAGCTCTTAAAAGTTTCCAAAAAAAAAAAAAAAAAAAAAAAAAAGAAAGCCCCTTTAGAAAGTTCGTGTTTTATTATTTTGTGTTTGTGTGTGCACAAGTGTGGTGGTCAGAGGACAACTTTTTCTTCGAATACATACGTGGGTCCCAGTGATCCAGTGAGGTTAGGTAGACTGGCCGGCATCTTTACTGCTGAGCAACCATCTTGGCAGCCCAGAGTTCCCACACTTATTTTTGAAACCTAATGTTGCTGTGTAATTGTGCTGGTTAGTCTATGGTTGCGTTCAAGATCTTCTAAATTCTGGCTTTTACTTAAAATTTCAGACTAATTTACTTTCATTAATTTTATTTTTGGGGCAGGCAGTGGTTGGTGCGGAGAGGCAGAATTGAGTTCAAAGCCAACCTGATATAGGCCAGCTAAAGCTCTATAGTAAGAGTCTGTTTCAGAACAAAATATTTTTCATAAGAATATTTACATACGTGTACTCACACACGTGTATGCACAAGTGAAGATACAGGATAGCTCTTGTGAATTGGTTCTCTCCTTCTCCCATGTGATTCCTGGGCATCTGACTCAAATTTTCAGTTCTATTAGTGCCTTTACCCAGTGAGCCATTTGGCCGCTTTGAGTTCTTATTTTTGAGACAGTGTCTCATACAGCCCTGAATGGTCTTGGCTTGTTATGTAGCCCCAGATGACCTTGGACCTCTGAAACTTGACCTGAGTGTTGGAATTACAGGGTTCACCATCAGGTGTATGTGGTATTGGGGATTAGCCCTGGACCTCTTTTAATGCTAGATAATCACTCACTAACTGAGCTACATCCTTGGCTACCAGACTGATTTTCTGTTGTAAATCGTTTCCCGTCCTTTGTATCCCACCCTGGATCTTTGTCTGTTTTGTTGGAATGCTTTGTAATACTTGTTTCTATACCCCTTCAGAAACTGAATGACACTCCCCTACCACTGCAGAATGGATCAAAAAATCTTAAAACTTGTAAAGATAAATGAGTGAACTAATTTTTTTTTTTTTTGTGGTAAGATGCACACAACATAAGTTGCCATTTAAACTTTTGTGTGTGTGCATGCTCATTGACTTTAAGTAAATGCACATTATTATGAAATCTCTGCCAATTCCAGGGAAACCAATGAGTGTCTTTGTGCCACCAGGGCTGACAGAGTAACAATCTAGTAACATGAACAAGAAGAAAATTCATTCAACACACTGGAGTTGTTTTAAACTTAAGTTTAATTACAGGCATATTTAAGTACGGTACAATATGGAAAATGTTTCCTGGTTCTCTAGAGCTATTTTTTCTGTCCAAAGTGAATTCTGTACTCCTTAAACTGTAGTTTCTTATTTACCTCTCTCCTGGAAGCTAACCATTCTGTTTGACCATTTTTATGTTTCTTTCCCTTTTGTTTCCTTCCTTCCTTCCTTCCTTCCTCCCCCCCCTCCTTCCTTCCTTCCTTCCTTCCCTCCCTTTCTTGTCAGTGTTTAAGTTTTATGTTTATCAGTGGTTTACCTGCATGGATGTCTGTACTGTGTATGCTTGGTGCCATGGGGCCAGGAGAAGGTGTTGTTTCTGTTGTCAGCACAAAGGTTCTTGTGCTCACAGATGGCACTAGGGAAACCAAGAATGCTAAATATATGCAGGGCTTTTTTGTTTTTTTTTTTTTTTCAAGGAGAAGATGTGTAATCTGCTTTCTGTCCAGAAGATTGGGGATGGTAGCTAATACTAGGTGATTCTTGTGTTGTCTTTAGGGCCAGGCCATACCAAGCTCCCTCAAGTAGGGCCAGAGGTGTCTAATCTGTGCAGCCCTTGTATTATCTATATGGCTGGGAGCTCTCTCAATCTCTCAGTTAGGACCAAGAGATGCCTAATTGTCAGGTGTCCTTTGTGTTATCTGTATGACAAGCTTCCAGAACCAGAACCAGAGGTGACTAACAGCCCAAATGACCTTTGCGCTGTATGTATGACCGAGACCACACCAGTTCCTCCCCTAGGCCCTTAAGATAATATATACAGCCTGTTTCTAGAACCTGTCTTCACGAAAGAAGTGATATGTATTTTGAGAGAGTTTTGATGTAGTTATGTCTCCTGCCCAGAGGTCCTAAGCGTTAAAGACCATTGTGAGTTACTGTGTAGTAGGTATTGGGAACTGAACCTAAGGGTCTTAGGTGTTCTAGGCCAGAGTAATAAATACCTCTGATCAAATCTCTAACCTGAGCTTTAAAACTTTTTTTTTTTTTTTGGTGGTGTGCTTGAGTTGTAGTTTTTATATATTTTGTTGCTGTTGGGATTTTTTGTTTTGAGACAGGGTCTCTCTATGTAGCCCTGGTTATCCTGGAGCTCCTTAGGTATACTAGGCTGGTTCTACCTATTAGATATCTGCATGCCTCTGCTTCTCCAGTACTAAAAAATAAAAATATTCTGTATGGTAATCTCTTATCAGAGGAGTAATTAGTAAAAACTTTCTGGTTCCATGTGATGATTGTATTCCTTTGTTAGACAGAAGTCCCATTGCACCCTGTGCCCACCCCCACCTATGTAACTAGTTGTAGACCAGGGTGGCTTTGAACTCAAAATCTGACTGCCTCTGACTCTTGAGAGCTGGGGTCAAAGATGTGCACCACTGTTGCCGCAGCTTAAAAGTTTGTGTGTGTGCATATGTGTGTTTTGTTTTCCTTTTTTTTTCAAGACAGGATTTCTCCTCGTAGCCCCGGCTGTCCTGGAACTCTCTGTAGACCAGACTGGCCTCAAACTCAGGTTAGCTAGTCTGCCTCTGCTTCCTGAGTGCATGTGCTACTGCTGCCTAGCTCAAAAAGTTTTGAATTTTGATGAAGTACAATTTGTGCTTTTGGTGTTTAGTCATGAAATCCAAAGACATGGAACTTACTTCTGTGGGTTTCCTTTCTACCCCTCTCAGCTAAATTGGATACTATGAGGCAGGAATTTTATTATTCTAGCCACTTGACCTCTGTTCATTGGACATTGAGGTTTAAAAATGTATTGCATTTTCTATTTTATTTTGAAACTTTCTCTAGCTCAGGCTGACCTCAGACTCGATGACTATCTTACTGCTTTAGTTTTCCAAGTGCTCATATTGGCATCTGCCACACCTGACTCTATAGTAGAGTTTTTAAAATATACTTTATTTTAATCGTGTGTAAATATGTGTATCTGTGTGTATGCCAGAATGTATGCATACTTGTGTGAGTGTAGGTGCTCCCAGAGGCCAGAAGAGGGTGTCTAATCCCTTGGAGCTGGAATTAACAGGCATTGTTAATTAACATGTGCAGTGTGGGTGCTGGGATTTGAACTCTGGTCCTCAATGAGTGAGTAGCAAGTGCTCTTAACTACTGAGCCAGTTTTGCAGCCCTTAATATATAGTTCTTTTGTAAATTTTATTATTTATTTTAGATTTACTTATTTTGCGTATATGTGAGTACACTGTCACTTTCTTCAGACACACTAGACAGGGCATTGGATCCCATTACAGATGGTTGTGAGCCACCGTATGGTTGCTGTGAATTGAACTTAGGACCTCTGAAAGAGCAGTCAGGGCTCTGGACCTCTCTCCAGCCTCCAATATAAAGATTTAAAAGGTTAAACAATAGGATTAGATTTATGTATGAGTTGTTTCTTGTTGCTAATTTTTTATTGATTATATGTCTGTTATCTGAATTATGATCATGATCTTTGGAATTTTTATTCTTATGAGACTCAGCTTTAGTTTGAACTTTGTCATAAGATGATGATGTATAAAGGGTATTTTCACTTCCAATGTGATAAAATGCTAATAGTCTTTCTTTTATACAGTGCTGGACAAGCTATATTTATATTAAGTGGGTTTTCTTAGGGGTAAACTGATTAATTAAGTTTATAATTTAAATATTCCCATGTTAACTTACCCTAAAATTCTGATAGTAGTGCTGAAGAGATGGCTCAGCAGTTAAGAGCTCTGACTGCTCTTCCTGAGGTTCTGAATTAAATTCCCAGCAACCACATTGTAGCTAACAACCATCTGTAGTGGGATTTGATACATTCTTCTGATGTATTTCAAGACAACTACAGTGTACTCATAAAAAAAAAATCTTAATTTATTTTGCTAGCTGCCCTGCTAGATGGAGAAGTCCTTCAAGTCAAGATGTTTATTTTTAGCATCCTGCATCCTGTGGTACCAGACTTTCTTTGTTGATAGTAGATAGTACCCATTAAGTGCTGGCTGAGGGGATGATGGTTCAGGAGATAGTGTTGCTGCACAAACTTGTGGGACTGAGTTCTAATTCTTGGCACTCACATAAAAAAGTGGGCACACTAGCTCAAACAGTCCTGCCCACAGGAAGGCAGGGTTAGACATGCACTACTATGCCTGGCTGGTTGTATATCTATACCATTTTTATAAGAATATATATATATGTACACACTTGCACTTGTGCCTTACTGAGGGCAGCATCCCTGTATCTTAATGACCTTTCACTAGACCCTCCCTCTCCTATTGAAGACAAAGGCTTGCCTTGAACTAAATATCCTCTTGCCTCAGCTTTCCCAGTACTGTTACTAGCTAGGGATTTTAGTCATGATACTATGCTCAGTCCTACCAACTGCGGACTAACATCCTCAATCCATATGTAAAAACACTGAGGGTAACATTCTAATCATCTCTTTCCTCTGATTGCTTTTACATTTTTTTAAAACCCCCGTCTCCCCAGAAGAGAATTAAGAGAAAAATTAAGTAGGAGGGAAGAAAGGTGTTGGTTAATTACATTTGGGGAGGAATTATATTTAGCTGGAGAACTAGCAGAGGTGTAACAGTGAATGCTCTTCTGTTTCTCAATCTCACCTGATTAGAAGCAGTAATTAGCAATAAGAATACAATTTCTCGTTATTTGGAGGGCAGGACCCTTATTTGCCCACTTGGTAATCTGTTGGGTAGAGTCTTGCTGCTAAGCAAAGCTAAAATGGAATAGAATTTGCCCAGTCTGCATTGATCCAAGCCTTTCCCCGGAGGTTTCAGTGTATATATACTTTTTTTCCCTCATTCTTTTCCAAGACAGTTTGTCAGTGTATCCCAGTGTATCCCACACTATGGTCTACTGAGCACAGGGATTTAAGGCATGTGTCACAAACTCTGGCTTTAGGACCTCAAATGTTCCAAAGTAGTTAAATCAGATGGATTCTGCCAGTATAGTTGTTTAGGTGGGTAGGATTATTGGTGTTCCCTATAATGCTGTCTTCCTTCCAGAATTTGCCTTTTAAAATTGAGTATCATTGCATTATACATGTGTACCATATTTTGTATTTGTATGTATGTGTTTGTGTAGTATGTATGCATGTGTGATATGAACATGATATGTATTCATGGATGTGTGATTCGTGCGTGCGTGATTGTGTGTGTGTGTGTGTGTGTGTGTGTGTGTGTGTGTGTGTATAGGTCAGAGGACAACTTTTGAAAGTTGGTTCTTGTCTTGCACCTTTTTTAAATGTTAATTTTTTTTGGTATATGTGTGGATACATGCATTTTATATGAATGTGGAGATCGGAGAATAAATTATGGGAATCTGTTTACCTTTACAAAGTGAGAGTTTTGAGAGTTGAATTCAGATTATCAGGCTTGGTGGCAGTTGGCTGGCTCTCTCTGTTGTTGCTATTGTGCTTTATACTCTAAGATAGCTGCCTTGGAGTGTGGGTCTGTGATTGATTCCACTTCCATCACTCTGTATGATTGCTGGGATTACAGACAGATCATCAGTTCATCTTGAAATAATTTATTACAGTCATTAATTTTATCTGTATGTGTGGGTTCAGTATGCATGGGTACTGTATGCAGGTATCTACTGCAGCCACAGAGGGCTCTAGAACTGTATTTACAGGTGGTTGTCAGCTGCCTGTTCTCAGTGCCCCCTCTGTAAGACTAGTCAGTGCCTTAGCTTCTGAGCTATCTCTTCAGTCCTCCATTAATTTATTTTGTGGATATGTGGGCCATGGCACAAATACGGAGATTAAAGGATCACTTGTAGAAATTAGTTCTCTCTTTCTATTATGTGGTTCATGGGAATTTGCCTTAGGTTGCCAGGCTTGGTGATAAGCACTTTAATTGTTGTGCCATCTGCCTGTCCTCTGCATCTGGCTTTTTACTTCTTAGTACATGAACTCAGATGGCAAGACTTGTGAGGCAAGTGCTTGTACCTTGAACCATCTCTCTGGATTCTGTATACCACATTTTAATTATTTATTCATTCGTTTAAGGACATTTGGGTTACAAGGTAAGCTTTTTGTTATAGCTTTAAAATTTTTAGGCAAGCCATGGTGGTACTTATTTTTAATAAAGCACTCAGGAGGCTGAGGCAGGCTGATCTGAGTTCCAGGCCAGCTTGGTCTACATAGTAAGCTCTAGGACAGCCAAGGTTATATAGAGAAATCCAGTCTCAATCAAAAACCAAAAACTCGCCCCCAAGAAGAAATACATTTTTTCCCATGTGGTTGCTGGGAATTGAACCTAGGACCTCTGGAAGAGCAGTCAGTGTTCTTAACCGCTGAGCCATCTCTCCAGCCCTTCTACGCTATTTCTAGTGGAGCTCAAAATGAGTATACATTTTTATTTACTTGACAATAAAACTCACTTTTTAAAAATAAAAGTTATTTAACAGCTTGATGGCAGCCCCCTCTCTCCTCCCAGTTCCCTCTCACATCCCCCATTCCTCAAACTTACATTTTGACTGTGATTTAACTTACACTACATGGAATTCTTAGGCAACTTTGGATGCACTAAACATTTGTAACCAAGAATTGATCACTTGAAACAAGTAGTGTGAGTGTGTAATTTGATTTTACCATTCCTTATTCTTGATTTATTAAAAGAAGAAATGGAATTGTGGAATTTATATAACTTTCATTTTTAGCATTAAAATTCATTTTTTAGTTTGTGTGTTTTGCTTGCATGTATATATGTGTGTATACCATGTGTGTTCCTGTTACCATTAGAAGTCAGAAAAGGACATTGTAAGTTGCTCTGTGGTTCTGAGAAATGAACGAAATGAACCCAATCCACTGTAAGAACAACAAGTGGTCTAAACCACTGAGGGCCCCCATTTTTAAAAAAGACTGAAAAGATATTACAAAATATTTAAATTAGTGTTGGAATTTTATAATGATTAATCCAATTTAATCTTAGTATTATAATGTATATTTTTGAATTGCTAATTTAAAGGCTAATTTCTGTATTATCTAATTTTGATTTCTTGCTGTTATATAAAGCTGTGTTTTTCTGTCTTTTTCTGAGTTTGTGTTGTTAAAGTTGGCAAAATAAGTGAACTCTATTGTCATGAAAACACTTTATTGTTTTAGTTTATATTATTTTATTAGTATTTGACTTCAGAATTGAAGACTTGAGATGAAAACCCGAGTAAGATTAGGTTATATAGTTTGTGCTGCATTATTAGTCAGGTTAAGCTGCAGAGTGTTCTTGAAGCTGGAAGTACCATTATAACTCGGGAAACACATTCAGCGTGGTCCATTTCTAGTGACCATTTGCCTGTGTGATTGGTTCCAATACATGGCTTTCTTTCTAAGTAAAGATACATTATTACCACTTACTTATACTACCTTGGCTATTTCATTATATTACACACTTCACTATTAAGTTGGGCTCTTAATCATAGTTTATAAAGTTTTGGGGAATGAATAACACAGATACTGAAAAGGAGAGGCAGGTTACATCACCAAGAAGGCTTGTGGGATTTTCTGTTTCTGGGGATTTGACAAAGGTTTCCTGTAATCATGTCACCTTTAAAAAAAAAAAAAAAAAACTTTAATTGACCCGGGCTTCATTTTTTTCTCAGAAAAGCCTTACACTGATTTTGAAATGATTCTTTAAGAACCTGTCAGTTTAGAGAGAAATGGTCAAATGAAATGTGAGCTTGATCCTTTGGGAAGAGGTGAAATTCAAGGAAATGGAAGATGCTAACCCTTGGGAAAATTTAAACTAATTTAAGACTAGTGAAAGATAAAGGCTGTTTTCTAGGTAGTGTTACTGAATTTATTTTATTACATAAACTATTTGGTGTTAAGCTGAATGTCAGTAACATTGGGAAGTATTCACTTAAATATAGACCTTCATTAAAGAAATCTGCTGGGGTGCAAGATGCTAGAGAGATGGTAAGCTTCCCAGCTAATGACAGTAGCCCTGGTAACACAGCGATAGGTGGGACTTTTAATCTGTTGGTTTTTGCCAGTCTTCCTCTTATTTCTATATGTCAGTGTTGCTAGATGAAAACTAAAGCAGTTTTGAGTCATACAAGTTGAACATGGAAGATTGTTAGCATGTGCCCTTGCATCTAGGTAGAGTGTTATTTTAGTTGAATCAGAAAAGTGACAGTGGGCCAGAGAGACACTAGACAACTAGAATTCCTAGAAACCACAGAGTAGGAGAGAATTAAAATAAAGTCTCCTGTCCTTCACTACTGTAATTTTAAACAGTATTAACTGTTTTTCTGTGGTCCTGGCTGTCCTGGAGCTTACTCTGTAGACCAGGCTAGGCCTCAGAACTCAGAAATCCACCTCCCTCTGCTTCCAGAGTGTTGGACTTAAAGGCGTGCACCACCACCACCTGGCAAGTGTTTGTTTGTTTTTAAGTGCTGACTTGCTAGTTTTGGTGGCACACACCTGCAATCCTCTTTTTATCACTTTGGTGGAAGACTGAGGCAGGAGGATTGCCATGTAAGGGCTTCATGGCAAGATCTTGTTTTGGAACAATCGTGATCCATGTGTTTTCACAGTGACTCAGTTTTACAGTTTCATGTGGCAAATTCTGGAGGAATCTGTTGAAGCAGGAATAACCCTTTCTGTGAGGGAGAGGGCAGGATGTGTCTGAGTTTTGAAAGAAGGTGGTGAGTAGCTCTCCAGTTGAGAAACTCTGAAGGCTCTCTTGGCAGGGGAAAGCAAATGCAAAAATCCGGAGGCCTTCCTGTTCACCTAGGGCGGGACTGGTAAGGCTAGTACAGGTGAAGTTGGCTGAGTAAAGTTTTGACTTTATCCGTGTTCCCCCACCCATGACTGTGGTAACAAGAGCTGCTTGTAGAATGGCAGGGAATGTAGATTCATGGGTAACAACCCTTCCACCTATATTCTATAAGCAGTTCTGGGAATGGAACCCAGGGCTCAGCAGCTACTAAGGAAGTGCTCTATCACTGAACTTAACACTACTGGCTTATGCATACATTCTTAGGCTAGAGCTTTCAGAACAGTGGGTATTATATCCATAGGAGTGTTATGTGGTCTTGTCTGAGGTAAGAACTAGGGAGAGAAGGGGAGAAAAACAAACCTAGAGTCTCCTTGAGGATACATGGTTCGCTTTCAACCATAAAATTATTTTTGTTGCTACTTAGCAACTGTAATTTTGCTTCTGTTAGGAATTTTAATGTAAATATTTTTGGAGATAAGAGGTTTGCTAAAATGACCCACAGGTTGAGAACCACTGCTTTAGGAGATCTTTAAGTCACTGGAGGCTTGTCTTCTAAGGGGGTTTATAGGACATTGGGTGTCTCTCTCAGTAGACTTTATTTCACCACGTTTTTCTTGGTGTGTTGCTATAGGTTCAAGGTTGTAGAGCCAACCAGTTATGCACTAAAATACCCAAATCATGAGCCAAATAAAACCTTTTTTGTCTTTTTGGGACAGGGTCTCTTTGTAGCTCTGGCTCATGGAACTCTCTGTAGACCAGGGTGGTCTTAGTGCTGGGTTTAATCGAAAGCATCACCAGACCTGACCCAAACCAAAAAAGTTTGATTATCCCCAGCTGGGGGATAAAAATGAAACAAAACAAAATGTTAATTATTTCATGTATTTTTTACAATCATAGCAAACTGACTCTATATAGGCCCTCTCCCCCTTTGGAGTGGATTTATTTTTAGTATTTCCTAAAGTAATTGTCATAAACAATACGAATAGAATTATTCTATATAAGTAAGGAGGAACAAAGTTCAAAGAGCTGTAATGCCTTACCATTTCTTAGGTTTGTGTGTTTGCTTTGGTTGCTGTTTCACCACCCACTCTATTTTTCAGTTATGCTGTGGTTGCTGGAAGGTGCCTGAGTTACTCACAACCTGAGACAAGCACTTGCTTTTGAAGTGATATCAGACAGATTTTAATTAGGCCTCTTTGACAGCTAGGGCACCCTCCTTTAAGGGTTTAGAGCTTCTTGTGAAGCTTTGTGTTGTAACTATCTATACTTGGAACATTTTTCCCTGTCTCTCTCACCCCCTCCCTGCTTTGAGACAAAGGTTTATATAGCTGTAGCAGACCAAGAACTCTTTGTAGACCAAAAATTGGTATTAAACTGCCTCTGCCTCTCCAGTGGTGAGGTTAAAAGCAGGTGTCATCATGTTCTGCTCTTCCCACAACTTTTGAGGGGAAATTTTCAAACCTGACAGGGGGTTGACTTAGTAATGTATTAGTTGCTTTGCTTATTGTTGAGATGGGATACCTGACAATGTGACTGAGGAGGGGTTTATTTTGACTTACAGTTTGGGAGTACAGTCAGTCATCAAACTTGCTATGTAGCACAGGTGAAGTCCTCTTCTTACCTCTATTTCCCACGTGCAGGGATTTTAGACTGGTACAGGTTCAGTTTGATTGGTTCTTGGCCCTCTAAGGACCCTGCCTGCTTGCATTTTCCTCCTAGTGCTCTTGTTTATTACTTATGCCGTCACTGCAGTGTTTGCTTTTTAATATCCAGGTTTGTTCTTTTGCCTCATGTGCTAAATTACAGGTGAGATCCACCATTCCTAGTTCTATTTAAGTGGTATTCACTGTTTTCTGGAATGGTGTTGAGGAGGCACACAAATATTGGCGGAATGCATGCTGCTCAATGGTTGAATATCATTGGATTTAGATTTTGTTCTTTGCTTAGTGCTTTTCGTATGTTTCCTGATGCTTGTGACATGTTACGGTTATTTTAATTTAGCTATTTCCTTTGGTAGCCTAAGAAAATTAAAGATAAAAGGAAAAATATGAGTGATTGGAGTGGTTTTTTTTTCCTTTCTCTTTCTTTGTCTCTTTTTCTTTTCTTTTTTTCTTTCTTTTTTTTTTAAAGACAGGATTTCTCTGGGCTCTGTAGACCAGGCTGGCCTTGAATTTACAGAGCTCTGCTTGCTTCTCTCCCATGGGCTGGATTAAAGGCATGCGTCACTACCACCTGGGATAATGTTTTGTTTTATTTACAATTATTATTATAAGATTAAGCCCAGTTTTTATTGTTGTTCTTTACAATTCTGTATAATTGCAAGTGGAGTGACATTTACTTTATACCAAAGGAGTACCTGATGTTAAAATAGATGCTCTGGGTTGATCACGTTAACACAGGATGGATGACTCACTCATTTAATTCAGTACCCTTCTGTAGCAGATGGAAAACTTAAAAACCTTTGTTTGGATTTGTTTTCTGTGTGTAAGTGTTTTCTCTGTATGTATGTGTATACCACCTGTGTACCTGGTATCTGCAGATGTCAAAAGGCCCCAGATCTCCTGAAACTCCAGTTTTGGGTGATTGTGAGCCACCACCTTAATGCTGGGGTCTGCATCCAGGTCCTCTGGAAGAGCAGTCAGTGCTCCTAAACTGTTTACAGTTCAGGTCCTCTGGAAGAGCAGTCAGTGCTCCTAAACTGTTTACAGTTCCAGGGAAACTTGAAGACATTAAAAAAAAATACTACTTTTGCTTATGTGTGTATGCATGTGTATGTGGGGTATGTGCTTGCATTAGTGCAGGTACCCACATAGGCTAGAAGAAGGCCAGAAGTGTAGGATCATTAGAACTTGAATTACAGTTCACTGTGAGCTACTCACCATAGTTGTTGGAGTCTGAATTCTTGGTCCTCTTCAAGAGCAGTATACTCTTCCCAACTGTATGGGAAACTTTTTGCTCTGGTTATATATAGTTTGGCCATCAGACCTGACTGAGATAATGATAATACTGAAATTGTAATTAGAAATATTGGCTATAATTATAAGAAAATAATTTTCTTTTTATGAGGACTAGCTCCACTAAAACTTACTGCTCTCTTAAGAAGAGGGCGAAGACTCCCAACTAAAAGGCCCAGTAAATATCTTCAACAAAATCATACAAGAAAACTTCCCTAACCTTAAGAACGAGATGACCACGAACATACAAGAAGCCTACAGAAAGAACTGCAAATAGTTTAACTCAAATAGTTTATAGACAAAATCAAAGTTGATAGACTGGGATTTAGAGACTTAGCCAAATAAAATTTGGTTTTCAGAGTGAGTTAATTATAAGGTTTACCTTGTTTTTTGGCAGTTACCAAGAGATTTGGGAGCTGAGGTTCCTACAGCTGTGTTAAGTCTGCTTAATGCAGATACAACCTGGCACACCTAAGACTGTATAGAGTAATTTCACAATCCTGGATCTTGTGCTGTGTGACAAGTTAATGTTGCTGTGGGTACTTTTAATTTCTAAATCTCCTGATTTGCATTTAAATGAACCACCCTAACATTTCATTAACATAACCTTGCTGTTTAAAAAATTGGCTTGCACTAGCATTCCAAGGATGGAAAAGCTTTAGAAAAGACACATTTTAGGAATGATGTGACCATTCTGTTGTAAATGAACTTGTAATGTCTTGAGAGTAGGTATATAGCTCCTTTCACAAAGAGGCAGTTTGCCAACAGTCAGCTCCCTTGGGTTCTGATGGAACTGTTCCTTTCTTGCTTTTTTTTTCATAGAGGTTGCTAGACAAGCAATTGAATCTCTTTCTGAATTAGTTGCATTATTTTGCATTATAAACAAGATCACTATTTTTAAGATAATGAAGACCAAATAACTACATTTTAACTTTACATTTTATTCCACTAAGTATCGTTCTTCCTGGAAACTTAAGCTTGCTGTTTTTTATTAAGGTTGGCCAGCACTAGCAGATTTTATAATAGATTTTGGAAAGGAGTGCTCTGTAAGTTAATTGGAAAACTAGAAGCTGCCAAGAGCTTTAAAAGTTATTTGTTTAGCTATTCTAAACAATACCATTAATTGTAAATAACTAGGAGAATATGATTAAGACGAAGGCAGGCACTCTTTCTTGGTAGGTTTGTGAACATTTTCAAACGGGTTGCATAAATTCTGTTCAGCTTGTTGAACTGTGTTCACTGTGTGCTTGTACAAAGTACTTTGCTAGCATCTTATGGAAGATAAAAATGTGTAAGTATTGCTACCTTTAGATTTAACCACTGAGCCATCTTCTTAGCCTTCTACTTTAACTTAAAACATGGAACATATATAAAGCTTTAGAGAATTAAGTTTAATGCAACAATTCAAAGGCTGTTGAAAGTCAATGGGTCTTGACCCCTTTAGGGTCGTATATACTGCATATCAGATATTTACATTACAATTTATACAATAGCAAAATTCTAGTTATGAAACAAATAATTAGCAACAAAAATAATTTTATGGTTATTTATGCTATAATACAGTTCTGCAACATGAGGAACTACTAAAGGGTTGCAGCATTAGGAAGGTTGAGAAGCACTGACGAAGGTGAAAGCCCCTGTTGCTACAGATACCAACCGCATACCTTGCTTACAAGATGCAGTTGAACTGGAAGCTTATTCTCCATTGGCTACTTTTCATAGTGTTGAGAGGCGCTATCTGTGTAGGCTAGTAGAGGAAAAAAAGGCATCAGTGGTTTTAATTAGATGTAAACCTTACTGCAGTAACAACCTGCCAAGGATGATTTGCCCTCTTGTGTATTATTAGTGATGTGACTGTTATGAGGGTAACCAATCTGATAGGATATGAGGCCTACTACACAGGTTGAAACCCATGTACAGTATTGTAAACTTAGTCAAAAATATGGGTTTGGAAGTCATAGGCACTAATGAGGAACTTATTAAAGTTTAGTTAAGATTGATGTAGTGTCAATTGAGTGTCTTTTAAATGTCTTTGGGGGCTGGAGAGATGACTCAATGATGAAGAATGCATATTATGGGCTGGAGAGATGGCTCGAGATGGCTCAAGAGCGCTGACTGCTCTTCCAGAGGTCCTGAGTTCAAATCCCAGCAACTACATGGTGACTCACAACCATCTTAATGAGACCTGATGCCCTCTTCTGGTGTGTTTGACGACAGCTACAGTGTACTTACATATAATAAATAAATCGTTAAAAAAAAAGAATGCATATTACTCTCGCAGAGAACCCACATTTGGTTCCCACACCCAAATTAAGCAGTTGACATGTTGACTCCAGCTCTAGGGGATCCAAAGGGCTTCCAAAGGCACCATACAGAAAGGGATTTGTAGAAAGGAAGAGTTGACAGGGATGGGAAGTAAAATAATTAGAATACGTTTTATACATATATGAACATTTTAAAGAACAAGTTTAATAATGAAAAGAACACTTTAATTATAGGGCTTAAAGGATGTAGAATATGAAATTTAACATCTTTAAAATAAAAATGTATTTTCATTTTACAATTTTATGTGTATGAGTGTTTTGAAGGCTTAGATATTTTCAAAGCCTATTTTATTTAGGGTTCTCATGCTTTGACTTCCCTTCTAGCCCATTGACCAAAGGTAGGGGAAAAAGATTGTTAAATAAGACAAGGGAGTTGTGGTTCTATTTAGAAGTAGTTCTTTTGGGGCAATTCCAATCTTCATTGTCAGGATATCAGTGGTGCAGTCCAATGGCAGACACCAAACATCATTCAGTAGCAGCAGCTTTATCTGTCAGAGACCTTACTGCTCTGGAGAATTGGCATGAGTCTGTGAAAGTAGCAAGAATTAGCCAGTATGTAGTGTTGCAAGGCATAGCAATGCAAGGGTGTTCTCTCTCTGTGGGCTTGTTTATATTCTTTCTAAACATCCCGTGCCCTTCCAAGTGTCTGCTCCAGCAAAACACCCTCTCACAAGACAGCTTCCAGAAAAACATCATATGACACAACTGAGTTTCCAAAGAAACCAGAAAGTTCCACTTTAGTGTTTGCTAAATGTGTAACACATACATGGAATACCTGGGTGTAGGCTTGGTTTTTTTCAAAGCCTTCTTTAATAAGGGTTTTTAAATGCTTCAACTCTGATTCTAACCCACAGTCCAAAGGTGGGGAGAAAAGATGGTAAGTAAATAGGACAAGGGGATGTGGACATGTTTAGAAGTAATTCTTTGGGTGAATGCAATCTCCGTTCCTCAGGATACCAGCAGTCCATTTCAGTAGTGTCAGGTTCCCAATAGTTCAGTTTAAAAGAGTTATCAAACACAATCATCAGCAGCAGCACCACCAGACCTCTGCTGAATTGGCATGGATCAGTGGGAGTGACTAGGGCCAGCTAGCTGAAATGCCATGCTCTTCCTCCTCAGCAAAGTGGAGAGCAGTGAAGATTCAGGCCAACAAAGAGTTGCACAGCTCGCTGGGCCAGCTCCCCGTCACTGTCCATTGAGTCCAACTTATACCCTCTCCACACATCACACATCCTGTCCAATGTGTCTTGCCTCAGCAGAATATCACGAGTTTGTATCACATGATACTACCAGAAATTTCCACTTAATATCCCCCTTTTTGTTAAAAAAATTATCCCCTAACATTAATGTTTACACACAATACAAATAATTATAGAATAATGCATCATATTTTAAATAAACAACATGCACAATATAGTCTAACAAACCAATTTTAAATTTCTAATGGTATACAATAGAAACAAAACAACCTTAAATTCTATCAGTATACAATGATTCAAAGAAAACAACCTTATATTCCTATCAATATACAATAATTCAAATAAAATAACCTTAAAATTTTTTGTTTTAAATTTCATTTAATATACAATAAAAACAAAGCAACTTTAGATTTCTATTAGTATACAATAATTCAAATAAAGCAACCTTAAATTTCTACCAATATACAATAATTTAAAACTACCATCCTAGATGATAACGGTAACACATCAAACAACCAAACCATCTATTCCAACGTAAAGGGATTGGGATGATGGTTTTCTTATAATTGCTTCATGATGAATTTATTGGGATGAAGAACTGTTTGGAGCCCAAGGGGCAAAATGATTAATCTCCAGAACATATGTAGCAGATGTGCAGCTTGGTAGTCTTGTGGGTCCCAAACACCTGGAGTGGGGGCTGTCCTAAAAGCTGTTGCCTGTACATGGGATATGTCCTAGCTGGGCTCGCTGCCTTGTCTGGCCTCAGTTGGAGAGGACGTTCCTAGCCTCACAGAGACATGAAGTGCCAGGGTGTGGGGGGATACCCAGGGGGACCCCCACATACACAGAGGAGAAGGGGAAGAGGGAAGGGTTGTGGGAGGGGGTGACCAGGAGGGAGCAATGCAGGATGAAAAGGGAATAAGTTAAATAAAACGGGGACGGGGATAACATTTGAAATGTAAATACAGAGATTTAATTAAATTAATTCAATTAAATGTAAATAATTAAAAAAATAACAAAGTTAAAAATATTTAAGGGGGAAAAAGAAAAAGATAGCTGTAGCATTTGTTGTCCAGTTTCTGTTTTTATCCAGTCTCTGATCAATCATTTTGGGTAGCCCTTTTGAAGTTGATGTACACTCATAGTTTGGAGAAATCAGTAATGAGACAGTTGGTGAGAGTGAATCATTTGCTTTGTGAAGATATTGATGGCTCCGCTGATAAGAGATTTTCCCTGGTCAGATCTAATCTTTACAAGTTTTGTTGGTAATCATATTTCTTCATTTCCTGTAGATATTCATCCCAGTGTTAACACATCCCTATAGTATTATTGCTTGCTTTAGTTTCTTAGTTTTTTTGTTTTGTTTTGTTTTTGATAACCTAGTGTTCCTCAGCTGCTGTTGTTCCTTTTTCACCAACATTAAGAAAATGTAGCCTTAACAAGGCATTATTTAATCTGTCCCTGAGGGTTTTTATTCTCCTTTTTTGTTTAATAAACATCTCTTTTAGAGTACAGTTGGCTCTTTCTATAATTGTTTGTCCTATGGATTGGGTGGTATACCAGTAACATGCTTTCATATTGTAATATATAAAGAATGGTTTCATCTTTTTGGATACATATGAGGGAGCATTATCAGTCTTAATTTGTGTAGGTATCCCCATAATTATTATTTCTAATAAGTGTGCAATAACATAATCAGCTTTTTCAGAACTTAAAGCAGTTGCCAGTTTACACCCTGAGTATGTGTTAGTATGGTATATATACCTTAGTTTTCCAAATTCTGCAAAATGGGAAACATCCAACTGCCAGATGTCATTTCTTTTGGTACCCTATAGGGTTACTACCAGTAGGTAACAGAATTTGATAGTATAGAGAAAAAGTGGGACTTTAAAAAAATTATTTCTTTGGCTTGTTGCCAAGTGATGGAAATTCTTTAAACCTCTCCTATTAATATATTTTTCATGAAAATTTGAGGCTTGTAACATGTAAATAATATGATATTTTTCATGAAAATTTGCTATTAGTAATTGGTCAATTCCGTTATTTCCTTGTGCTAATGGACCTGGCAAACCTATATGAGACCAGATATGAGTAATATATAACGGATGCTTTCTACTTCTGATGGCTTGTTGCAGTTGTATACATAATGAGGTTAATTCTGAGTTATCAGGTACAAACTCAGCAGTCTCTATATGCATACGTCTCTTTCTGCATATAAAGAATCAGAGTGATTATGTTAAGAGATTCAGGATAAACTAATTATATTATAAAGATTTCATAATTCTGACTTTTGAGCTGAGGTATATGGACTTTTTGGAGCACCTTGCTAATTTTGTCTGGTTTATAACCTGCCATCCCCATCTTGTTTGCATCTGTATAGAAAGTTAATGCTCTATAATAATATTTTATAAAATAAATAAATTTAAAAAGTTGATGCTTCTGGAATTAGTGTTTTCTTTATAATATGTGGAAGAATCTAATTTTTTTGAGCTGTATACATTTGTTCCTTGGATATTTGTTAATAATTTTGCCCAAGCTCTTTGCCAATTTTCATTGATCACTTATAATGACATAATCTTAGCATTTGTAAGAGATACTATAATTTTGGCTGGATCAATTCCTGACAATTGGTGCAATCTTATTCTACCTTTTATAATTAACTCAGATTTTTTGTATATATATCTTTAATTTTTTTACTTTGTTTATGAGCTAAGAAAATCTATTCCATAATACTGTCTTCTCTTTGCATAATGATCCCAGTAGGAGAATGAATTGAAGGCAAAATGACCAAAATATAAGCAAGTTTAGAGTCAATTTGATTACATATGCATCTTGCAGTCTTTGTTCTACAAGAATTCCTTTTCTGCTTCAGCTGTTAGAGATCTTGGACTGTTTAAATTTGAATCTCCTTGTAATGTTGGAAACAAATTACTTGACTCATATGTACTTAGTCCAATTGTAGGCTTCAGCCAGTTAATAACTTTGAAAATTGTTGTTTTCAATTGGCCCTATGGATCTGTACCTTTTGTGGTGGAATTTTTTTTTTTTGTTGATTAATTTCATAACCCAAATAACTAAATAAATCAGTCTCCTTTGTATTTTTTTTCTCACATATACCACAATTCTAATTTCTTCCTGAGGGTAAAGGACCATACACACCAGTGGGTAACTTGTAACATTCAACTTTTGGGGATAGGGAAGGAGGCATATCTGTGGCCATATCCAAAGCTGCACTCCCTTCTGTACCATGTATAAGATCAGAAACACTTAGTTTTGGTTTTCTTGTATTATTTCCTGTGGGACCTTGAGCTGACAGGGCCCCTCTGTTTGTTCCATGTGTCCCTTTTGGACCAGCAATCCTTTGATCCATGTTTGCCTTACCAACACCCAGAAAACCTTTGTGGCTCGTAACAGCCAGAACACCACGTTCTATAGAGTCAATGTACCTGCTATTTTGAGTTCTGAACCTTCTAGCTTTACAGTCTCTTTGGAAGTGGCCAGACTCACCATACTTAAAGCATCAGGTATTGATTTTTAAGACTTCTAGCTATTTGTTGCCCTCTGATAATAGCATGATGCTCCTGAAACCAATACCAATTGTCTCATTCATTTGTCTATTGGGGCTCCTCATGCTTTCAGTGGTCTGATTGTTCTCTTACATTCAGTATTCATGTTTTTAAAGGCTAGTATTTCTAGTAATGACTGTCTGGTTTTAGGGTCTAATAAGGCTTTATTTACAGCTGAATCCAATCTCTGTAAGAAATTGGTGAATGCTTCTGCAGGTTCATGTATTACCTTCATAAATAAAGTAGATCCCCTACCCCCTTCCCCTGGCTCCTCATTCATATCCCAGACTCTTAAAGCTGCAACACAACATTGTTCAATTATGCCATCATCAGATTGGAGTTGTTCTTGTAAATCAGCATAATACCCCCTTCATCAAGCAGTTGGTCTTTAATAACATTTATCTTCCTTGCTATATTCCATTGTTCTATTTTGTGACTTTGAGCCTCTACCACAACAACCATTGTAATTGTTGTCCAGCTTATACAACAGCTGACACCAATCCCTTCCAATATTGGGGGATAACCCTATTCTGCAGGGCCCAAGTGTTTAACATTTCTTTAGGTAATGGAGAGTGCAAGCTATATAATACCATAGCCTCTTTAAAATGCTTCAAATCTGGCATTTCTGTGGGATGCCAGGTCAGCTCATTATAGGCAGCATCATTTGCAGGCATGTACTGCACAAAGACTGGGAAGGCTGAAGATGCCTGCGTAAGCCCAAGCAAATCCTCTGGTGGTACACTCGGCTGAACACTATCCTGTGGTACCTGTATTGTCTCCTGCTCCTCCAGGCCTTTAGTTTCACAGAGGCACTCTGGGCATTTCTGGTGAAAGTGCATGGAGCTGGGCAAAGCAGCGGCTTATCTCCCAGCCTGTTTGGCTTCCCTTTTTCATTGTGCAGTACATTCCTGGTCTCAGACATCAAGCTTGAACACTGTTGTTCTCTTCCCACTGGCTTTTTGCTTCCCAAGCACTTCTGCCTTTATTTGCAAACTCTCTAAGTGCTTAGCCAACTCTGCAATCTTTTCTAACAGAATTGTCAGCTTTCTCCCCAATCTTTTTTAGAAGAGTATATGTAAAAACCAGGCAACAAAATTAAAAAACTCCCAATGGTAACAAGGTAGGAGACCAAGATCTGCTTTAGTGTTATTTTGCCAACCTCCTTAAAGAACGTTGCTGGGCTGGAGAGATGGCTCAGTGGTTAAGAGCACTGACTACTCTTCCAGAGGTCCTGAGTTCAATTTCCAGCAACCACATGGTGGCTCACAACCATCTGTAACGGGATCTGATGCCCTCTTCTGGTGTGTCTGAAGACAGCAACAGTGTTCTCATATATATGTAAAATAAATAAATATATTAAAAAAATAAAATAAAAGAACATTGCTAACCCCTCATAACCTGACCTTTCCTCTAGCACATTCGAAGAAATTACCCATTATGCCTAAACCACATTGAGTGCCACCTGTAAGCTTAGATTTTTTCAAAACCTACTTTAATAGGGCTCTCAAACGCTTCTACCCTACCCCACTGTCCAAAGGGAGGGGAGAAAAGATTTGGTAAATAGGACAAGGGGGTGTGAACCTGTTTAGAAGTAGTTTTTCAGGATACCAACAGTCCAGTTCAAAAGAGTCACCAACAGTTAAGTTTGGGGCTTTCAAGTAGAAATTTGTATGTCTGGCTTTTCTTAAATTCAGATCCTTTGAAGTTATCTCTGATAATTGCTTGGAGTTGATTAGTTGGGCACAAGCTTTTGAGTTGGTCTTTTCTGTAGGTCTGTCACCTTCTCTCACTTGGGGAGGCCAGGTGTCATTTTGATTTATTGTTGTGTTTATAGTTGTATTTTTGAAAGCAGCATAGCCTCATCTTTCTCAATGGAGCTTGCTTTTAACACATGGGAAGTCCTGGAGCTCTGAAGTCTCAGAATCAGGAAAGGAAAAACATTCAGGTTTTTTTGTTGTTTTGGGACAGGGTTTAAGCTGGATTTAACTTAGTGTCTAAGATGGCCTTGAGATGGTCCTCCTTCTTCAACCAAGTGTTGACATTGTAGGCATAGACCACTATTTCCATGTTGTTAAAATAACTTAATTTGGGGCTGTAGCTCTTGCTACGTTTCCAGAGGATTTTGGTGTGGTTTCTGGTACACACTTGGCAGCCCATTCAGTTTTAAGAAATCTGATGATCTCTTCAGGCTTTATGGGCACTCTGTATGTGTGTGAGTTCCACACCAGCCAGGGCTTTGTAGTGAGACTGTCTTAAATAAAACCTGAAACACCGAAGCTTCTTTTGTTTTTGTTTTTGTTTTCCCTGTATCTAGAAAGTTTTTTATATCAGAAAAATTTTAGAGGAATTTTGGGAAAATGAGGTAGCATCCATCAGTGGTAGAGCAACTGCCTAGAGTGTGTCGGGCTCTGGTTTCAGTTCCAAGTACAACTACCCTACCCTTCAAAAGTGAATTGTGTTACGCTTTCTCAGTAACTACGACTTGCTGGAAATGCCCACCTGGGTTTACTTTCCTTAATCACAGGGTCTAGTCCTCTAATCCTGAAAGGTTCTCTTATTTGTATTAGTGCAGTCTCTTTGAAATGCCAGGAAACTAGGATCCACAGGGCAAATAATTCCTTCTGAACTGTCTTATCTGTGACATTTGATGACATTTGCTTGAACTGTTGTTGGTGGTCTTTAACAACCTAGACCATCCCATCTCTTAAGGATTACTGACTTGTGTTTATCAGTTTAGTGGACAGATAACCTTTAAAGACCCAAAGGCTGTAGGCCAGACATAATACAAGTATAGGGAACAAATTGTCTGCAAACTGCATTTTCTGTTGTCAGATTAGGCAGATCCGCATCTTGTTTTTCAGTTGCCATTATGTGATTCAGTGTTTTATTGATGCTTGGATAGTTAAAGAGAAATAAAAATTTGGAAATTTAACATGAGTTACTGTGCTTATTATGAATTCAGAATCCATTTTAAAATTTTTATATCTTTAGTTTTCTTGACCTTTTCTTAATTTTGTGGAGCATGTCTTATTGTCACTCTGGTATTTATTTACTTAACATTAGATTGAAGTTATTTAGTTTTGTGATGTACTATGGGAGTAATTTTTTTAAATTAATTTTTAATTATGTATATATACATGTGATTATGTACATGTGAGTGTGGGTACTCACCAAGGCCAGAGGTGTAAGGAGCAATGAAGTTAGAGTTGTAATTGTGAGCTGACTGATGTGGGTGCTGGTGACTGAACCTGGGTCCTCTAGAAGAGCAGTCGCTACTCTTAACTGCTGAGCCTTCCCTATAGCCCCAGAGGGATGTTTTATCCTTCATAGTGTATCATGTTAAGGATTTGTTTTCTGTTTTTATGTTAGCTTGATAACTTGGTTTAGGGTTTTTTTTTTTTTTTTTTGAAATTTAAGGCTAGCCAGGCCTACATGGTAAGACCTGTCTCAAGCCTTTTCCCCAATTTAAACTGTGCATGTAGGGAGTCTGTGTGTGTGTGTGTGTGTGTGTGTGTGTGTGTGTGTGTGTGTGTGTGTGTGTGTGTGTGTGTGTGTGTGTGTATAGGTGCAGAAACCTTGGATCCGCCTTGACTGGGGTCATTCGTAGGAGTAGTAAGTGCTCTTACCTGTGGAGCTGTCTTTCCAGTTCCATGCTTCAGGGTTCTTGATTCTTGCACAAATCATTTATTACTGTGGGCGGTCCTAAATGGAACTTTCTCCTTTTCTTAACTTTAAATTTGTTTTGAATTTTATGACAGGGTTTTTAATTCCTTAGCCTAGATTGGCTTTTAATTTGTGATTTCTTCCTAAGTCTTTCGAGTGCTTGGACTAACAGGGTAAGCTATATTCTTGGCCTAAATGGTGTCTTATTTAAATATACTATTCTATATTTATTAGATCTTTTGTTTGGAAGAACTTTTCCCCTAATTCATATTATGGTAGACTATACCATCCAGAGGATTATAATTTATTTTATCTAATTAAATCTGTAGAAAAGCTTTTTGAAAAAGGTGCTGGTTGGTAGTCTTACTGTATAAATGAGACAAGTTCAAAGTAGTTAAGATGATTAGTGTGCTCTTGGATTCTTTTGTCCACATTGTATTATGTAAAGAGTTAATTTTGTTAATTATGAAAATAGCCCTTTTCCCTGGATAGTTATAAAGTTCCATAATATTAGAAAGCAGAATTAATGAAAAGAAAAATGTTAATGCTACTTTTAATAGGTTATTTCCAACTTTAGACTCGTTAATATTTTGGTAGATACATTTTAGCTCCCCCTTTACATTTGTACTTCAGGTTGTTTTCTGTAGTCAGTAGTATACATTTTGAACATTTTTCATATATTTTGTAAAATGTTTTGCCCACCCCATCTTTAATTTTGATGTACCCCTCCCCCAGGGGGTTCATTAAGACCAGACTGTCCTGGAACTGACTTTGCAGACTTGGAATTACAAAATTTCTGCTTCAGTCTATTGAGTATTGGGATTATAGCAAGGAACCACTGTGCCCAGCTCCCTAGTTCCCTCTGACTCCCCCACCTCCCTTTCATGTGCTAGGACCTCACTCCATAGTTCAGATTGGTCTTTAATTTATCTTATATTTCTCTGACTCATTCTTCTGAGGATTTGGGATTGCCATTACATCATACCTAGCTTTGTTTGCCCCATTTAAACCTTTTTAATTTAAGCTTATTATTGTTTATATGATAGCTATGTGTTCTTACATACGTTTCATGTCATGTTTGTGGAGGTCAGAGGACAACTTTGGAGCAGGTACTCTCCTACCCTTATTTGGGTTCCAGGGATATCTGCTGAGCAGCCATCTCTTAGACAACCCTTGCACATTTTCTTCCTTCCTTCCTTCCTTCCTTCCTTCCTTCCTTCCTTCCTTCCTTCCTTCCTTCCTTCCTTCCTTCCTTTTTTCCTTTCTAGTCTCAAGTGTAACTAAGGTTACAATAGTACTTTGGTCCCCAGCTTCCCAGATGCTGGTATTACATGTGTGAACCACCACATGCTCAAATTAATCTGAAATCCTGGGTTCAAATGACTTTCATGCCTCAGTTTATAGTATACTTGAAAATACAGGCAGATACCACTATATCCAATAAAAAAGGCTTTTTTTAAAAACCAGGGTCTTGTTATGTAGACCTTTATAACTAACTAGCTAGGAAATATATTGTGTAGTCTAGGTTGACCTTGAACTCATGACAGTTCCTCTGCCTCAACCTTTCTCTAGTGCTGAGGCATGGACCACAGTGCTTTGCTGAGAGTTATAGCTGTTTTCTCTTAGACATGATCAATATACTCCTACATCTCCTTTATTTATAAACTCAAAATTTAGTTTAGATTGGGGTTTCTTTTTCTTTTTTGAAAGATTTGTTTTTATATGAGTGGTTTGCCTACATGTATGCATGTGTACCATATGTGTGCTCAGTGGCCATTGAGGCCAGAAAAAGGCATCAGATTGGCTAGAGCTAGAGTTATTTTTTAGCTACCATATGGGTTCTGGGAACAAATCCTGGATCCTTCCGAAGGGCAGCCAATGTTTTTTAATTTTTAATTGCTGAGCCATTTAATTAATAGGTTGAGATTCTCTCCCTCCCTTTCTTTCTGTCTCTTCCTTTCTTCCTTCTTACAAGGCCTCACTATATAGCTCAGGCTGTCCTGAAACTCAATTATGTTGACCAGGCTGGCTTCAAATTCACAGAGATTTACCAGCTTCTGTCTCCTGATGGCTGGGTAAAATGTGTGGCACCATACCTATATGAATTGAGGTTTCTTTTTAAATTTATTTTTATTTTGTGTGCATTGGTGTTTTGCTTGTATGTATTCCTGTTAGGGTGTTAGCTCACCTGGAACTGGACAGTTGTGAACTATCATGTGGGTCCTGGAAACTGGGGTCCTCTGGAAGAGCAGCCAGTGCTCTTAACTACTGAGTCATCTCTCCAGCTAGGATTGAGATTTCTTAATGTATAGTGAATTAGTACTTTAAAAATTTTGTCAAGATTGTCTCTTTATGTAAACACAAAATTGCTATGTGTAAGAGCTCATTTGCAGGTTACATATACTTCCTTTGTGAATGCTGCTTTACTGATAGGAGTATTACATGTTTCTGTTTGATGTCTGCCTGACTTTGGGTTTTTGTTTATCTCTTAGAAATGACTACTGTCCACACAGGCAACATAAACTTCAAATGGGACCCCAAAAGTCTAGAGATTAGAACTCTGGCTGTTGAAAGACTATTGGAGCCTCTTGTTACACAGGTAAGAATCTGGAAACCCAAATGCATAGTTGTAACATTCTTTAGCAATAGGCCTGGCTAATAAACTACAACCAAGATTATTTAGCTCAGAGTCTCGAGTTGATTGAGTCTCAAGTCTTTGAGTTTTAGTTTAACAGTACTTAGTTAATTTGGTTCCACTATTAATTGAATACTGGTACATACCTTTATTTAATTCTTTTTATTATTGTAATTGAAACAGGGTTTTATATCACCACAGCTGGCCTCAACCTCCTTAGGTATATAAGGGTAGACCTGAACTCTCCTGATTCCTGTCTCCACCTCTGAGTGCCACCTGGATTAAAGTCATGTGCCACCATACCTGGCTTTATTTAATTCTTTAGACTACAGTTGCCCTTTTCTGAAATCTTACTGTTAATAGTAAAGGTTATTAGTATTATATCGTACAAATTTCCAAATAAACTTCATCTTCCATCAGACAGGAAATTCACGGAAGGTGGGACTTAATGGCTAAGGTTCTCCACTCATCTTAATGCACCCTTTGTTGTATAGGATTAGTTGGCAGGTAATTTAGTTTGCCGGTGTAGGCTTGGTATACTCTGTTACAAATACATTTATTATAGTGTGATGACATTTATTAACTTAGCAGCTATATATTTTTATTCTTTTGGCATTGTTAGTATAAGTATATATTTATATATGAGAGGAGAGAGAAAACAAGAATGGCATTTTCTGTCTTTTAAAAACTTGCCTTCCAAGTCATAAACTCTTATTTTATATGTCTATATGTGTAGGGGGGGGGGGTTAGTGGAATATTTGCTTTCTTGAACCCAGTATACTTTTCAGGTTTTGTGTTTGGCAGCTTTACACTATAATAATTCTTTAATCATCTTCAACCTACAGATCATCTGGTATACTAAACTTATTAATAATGGCTAATGTTCTGGAACTTTTAAGCATCATCACAAGTAGGCTTTTATGGGCAGTCTTTCTTTTCTTTATTAAGGACTTTGACTAATTAATGCTAAGATTTGTATTAATAAGTAAGTTTTCTGAGAACATTTTGCAGACAAGTAACAATGACAGAATGTAGTCTTCTGGTAAAGCTCGATTCATCGTTCAGCAGTTTCTGGACTACCTTGACTAAAAAGTGATTTACCCCCCAGTCATAGTTTCAGTCTGTGAAGTCTTTCTGAAACTTAATGGTTACTTAAGAAATTAAAATGTGCATCACATTTCTTACCTTACACGTAAAGCAACAAATTATTTTGGAAACTAAATAAAGCATAATTTTTCATTTTAAATGATTATATTTTTTAACTTCTAGGTGACAACCCTGGTAAACACCAATAGTAAAGGGCCCTCTAATAAAAAGAGAGGCCGTTCTAAGAAGGCCCATGTTTTGGCTGCATCTGTTGAACAGGCAACTGAGAATTTCTTGGAAAAGGGGGATAAAATTGCAAAAGAGAGTCAGTTTCTCAAGGAGGAGCTTGTGGCTGCCGTAGAAGATGTTCGAAAACAAGGTGGGTCCATGTATTGAAAAAAGACAGGTTGTCCTAGAAATTCAGTAAAAATTTAAATTTATACTTATTTATTTGTACATGTGTCTGTTTCTATCTATGGGTGCTGCAGTGTGTATATGGAAGTCAGAGTACAATTGTGGGAGTCTCCCCCTCTCCCCCTTTTCTTTCTTCCTTTAACCAGTCCTGGGAGTAGAACTCTGGTTATCAAGTATGGCAGCAACTGCTGTTACTCACTGAACCATCTCACTGGCCCCACTGGCTTCTTTCTCATGGGTTATTAAGCAGAGGAAAGTTGGCTCCTGGGCCATGAGAACACTCTGGCAGTTGTGTAGCAGGGAGATAATGTCTACTGCTAATAGCAGCACCATACTTTGCTGAGCATATGAATGAACTACTTTGGAAACATATCCATTTACATTCAAGATTGGGAAGATTGTACTCCCAACCAACTCCAAAGGATTATAAATGTTCATTTTCAGCTACCATTTTTTGAATAATTAGTCAGCAGAAGGAAGGAAAGATGATTTTCTTTCTCTAGAAGGTCTTTAGTTGTCTGAAGCCCAAACTAACTTGTTTTAGGTTAGTAATTAACTAAGAATTAGTTAATAAGAATTAACTAATTCTTATCTAAGGAATGCATAGTTGGTATCTATGGAAATATTTGGATCCTTAAGGGACTGTAAGAATGTGTTTGCTCTGGATCAGTCTTGGCTACTGTTGGTTAGATGGGGGTTTCTAGCTAGTGTTTCAGTATTTACTGACTATAGAGTCTCTGCTGAAGCTATTTAGTCATGCTGTTGAATTTGGAAAGCAGCTATGGAGAATGTATATGCAAATGTACAAGGTATGATCTGATAAAACTTAAAAAAGCAGAGGTATGCTGTTTTGATGTACAAAATATAGTTTGCTAATTTCTAATCTAAGATCTTCCTACAGTGTTCAAAATATAAGCTCTCTGTTCAAAGAAGTATGCTTATGTGAGTTTTTTTTTAGATTTATTTATTTTATGTATGTGAGTACACTGTAGTTATCTTTAGACACACCAGAAGAGGGCATCAGATCCCATTACAGATGGTTGTGAGCCACCATGTGGTTGCTAGGAATTGAATTGAAGACCTCTGGAAGAATCAGTGCTCTTAACCACTGAGCCATCTCTCCAGTTTCTATGAAATCATAATAATGAGTTCATACACTTTTGTAGTATAATTTTCCTATATGAATAACATGTATGAACATTTGGGTACCTTAAAACACCACCATAATGCTGGAAGTGTATCAGCAACATCCGTAATTCTAAAACTCAGGTCCATTTTCTTTCAAGGTAGTAAAATGAGCCTACCATGAGCCTACCTTGGGAGCTAGTTGTCAATTTCACAGTGGTCTAGGGGCATATTATAATGACAGTCTTCGTAAACTAAGTGTTGAGCTGTATACAGGCTGAAGCATATTGGCACTGATACGTGCCCTTTCTTGTTTAGGGGGCACACGTCCACATGTCCAATCTTTAATTAGGTCAATCTTCAAGTGTTTTCTTTGTTCCAGTCTCTAGTAGGGCAGTTTATTTTGTAGTCTGGTGATATTTTCTGTGGTACCTAACACAGTACCTGGTCTATGATAGATAGGTATTGTTTGTGTTTTAGAATAAAATCATTAGCTATTTCCTAAAGTGTATGCTCACAATTTAAGTGTATTTACAAATATGAGTGCTTTCATGTAGGTGAAAAATCATTAAGTGCTGATGCAGTGCACACTGCACCACCCTCTCAGTGTTTGTAGTATATTCTTGGGTTGTGCAGCTGTGATTGCTGCATTAAGTCCAAAGCATTTGTTACCCCCAAAGATGCCGTGTGTGCATCATAAGTCACTGATCTATGTACCTCAGGCTTGCTCAGGACACTGGATCATTTTGCCTGTCTCCCAAATGTTTAGATTATAAGTGTGTGCCATCATGATACGATTTCAAGAGTTCACAAAGAGAAGGGTTGCCTCTGCTTCTGACTAGAAAAAGAAAGCACTTAGCTGGCTTAAGGTGTATTTAACAGACAGATGATATGATTTAAATGATTAGAAAGTGAGAAGTTGTAGCTGGAGAGATGGTTCAGTGGTTAAGAGCACTGCCGGAGGTCCTGAGTTCAAATCCCAGCAACCACTTGGTGGCTCACAACCTTCTGTAATGACATCGGGTATTCTCTTCTGGTGTGTCTGAAGACAGCTACAGTGTACTTAATATATAATAAATAAATAAATTATTAAAAGAAAGAGAAAGAAAATGAGAAGTTTAAGAACAAGACCATTGCTGTTCAATTGGAATTAGTTGCTCTGTCTCACTGCTCCAAGAAAAGATCGGACAAATGTAAAATAAGTTATTTTTGGTTCGAGGCTGCAGGGATACATACATACAGCATGGTGAAGAAGGTATGATGGACGAGGAGGCGGTATCTGTTCACATTGCACCTCCAGTCAGGAAGCAGAGAGTTGTACTTGTGCCTAGCTTGTTTTCTCCTTTTTATTCAGTCCAGTACCCCACCTATTAGATAGTATTGTCCACATTTAGGGTAGATCTTTTTCAGTTAACACAATCTTGATAATTCCATATAGACATGCTCAGAAAATTGTTTCTATGATAACTCTGAATCTGAAGAAGTTGAGAATTTTTTTTTTTTTTTTTTTGGTACAATCAAGATTTTAACTATTAGCCAGACATTGGAATAGGACTTTACTTGAGGGTTGTTGTGGGGCCTGCCTCTCATCTTAGCTTTTAGAAAGCATGGGCAGGAAGATTCAGTCATACCTGGGCTATATGGTCAAACCTTACCTTTAAAAAAAAAAATTGAGGCTGCAGTCAGCAGTTGGCTTTTAAAAGCTGATAGTAGGAACTTGCTATAAAACATGTAACTTCTTCCCTGATACTCATGCACATGTCTGAGTGAAGACTCAGAGAAGCACACACACACCTTTAGATAATCCTGCATTGCTTTCAACACTTGGTTCAGTAAATAGGCCAAGAAACTAGCATGAGCTACTGAATGAGACACTGTTTGAGGTGAGGAAACACCAACAAAAACCAGAAAGAAAGTAGAACAAGGTTCAACTAAGTATATGATTAGGTCAAAGTGAATCTTCTAGGAAGGATAGATGTTGGGGAAAAAACAAAATAGGGCCAGTTGGTTGATGATGTGTGTTCCTCTAATGGGGAAGACACTCTTTGTAGAGTCTTAGTTACTTTTTTATTGCTGTACAGACACCATGACCAAGACAACTTACAAAAGGAAGAGCTTATTGGTGCTTACTGTTTCAGAGGGTTAGTTAGAGTCTATAATGATTCTGTTGGGGAGTATGGTAGCAAGCAGGTGTGGTGCTGGTGCAGTAGCTGAGACGTTACACTTTTATTATCACAAACATGAAGCAGAGAGACACTGGGGATGGTGTGGGTTTTTGAAACCTCAAAGCCCATCCCCAGGGACACAACTCACTCATACCTCCTAATCCTTCCTGAGCAGTTCCACCAACTGGGGGACAAACATTCAAATACATGAGCCTATGGAGGCAGTTTTTATTCCAACAACTGCAAGTAGAGAAGTTGTTTTTACTGTTTCATTGTAGAACTTATAATCAGGACACATGGGCATGAAATGTAAATTAATAGCAAGGCTATAGAAAGAATGATGATCAGATATAGCAGATTAATAATCCTAACGTGTTGAAACATCCATTGGATCTTTTAAGTGGAGAAGAAAGGGAGGATGTCATCCAGGGAAGCAGGAGCACATCCAAGTCTTGTCGGGGGAATGTTGAGGGCTCTTACATAATGGAGCACTGCTGACAGGAAAGGTTAGGAGAGTGTCTGAGGTTTGGCTAAAATAGTAGAGCATACAAAGGGTCCTGGGTTTGATCTCAGAAAATATCCTTCCCCTAAAAGGTCTAGGAAATTATTGTTTCCTGTGGGGTTTTGGTTTTTTGTTTTCAGAACCAGGCTGGATTTTGCTTACATTTCAGCCTCTCAGCTAGAGTTAAGGATGTGCTCTTGGGTTAGGGTGCTATTTAAGAGTTGTTTGGAATTGCAGGTGTAGAATGAAGGACTTTTAGGAAATGATGTAGAACCACATGATTCTATTGTTGGGACAGGTTTATAGTTTAGTACGTCAAGTGATACAGGGCTCATCCCTCAGGAAGTAGCTCTTTGCAGTATTGATTTGTGTGTATTTATAAAGTTTTATCTTAATTTAAGCCAAAATGTTTCTTTAATTTTTTAATGTTGAAGTTCTACCATCTGGACAACATAAAACATAGAAACATGTGATGCTCATGGTGATTAGTCTCTGGAACTTGGAAGGTTCAAGAGGTTGAAAGATAGGAAATAGTCTAGAGGCAGAACCCTGAGTCTGGACACCATTGTCACTGCTGTGTGGTAACAGGAGAATGGAGAGAGAAATGTAAAGGAATAAGTTGTCATGTCGGTTAACTCTTGTTCAAATAAGTGTTCCTTTTAATAGATAGAATTAAGGGAGGTGGTACTTGAAATTTGTTTTTCTTGTAATCTGAGTCAATTTAGGAACATGTTGAGGCAATGGGTGCTAAGAACTGAGGCAAATTGTTGAAAGTTAAATTCTTTGTTCTAGGTGCTTTGGATGTTGCTAAGTTGGTAGAGTGCTTGCTTAGCATGCTTGAAACCCAGGTTTTGATCTCAGCATTGCATACAACCAGGAAGAAGTGGCCTTCCTCCGAAATCTAAGTACTTAGTAGGTGGAGGCAGGAATTTCTAGGTTAGATACATAGTGAATTCACAGCCAGCCTGAGATAAATCCTGGGTTATATGAGACTCAGGGGCAGGTGGGGGTAAGGGGAGAGGTGGAGGAACCTTATCTCAGAATAGAGCCAATTGAATTCAGGTGGACCAATTTTTAGTCAAGTTAACATTGCTTTACAATAATTAGCCCAGTAGTTTAGTTCATTAACAACAGTCAATAGTTTGTTTCATTTTAACTTTTTTTTTCTTTTTGAAATAATTATAAATTCACTGGAAATTGTAAAGACAGTAGAGAGGTCCTTCATCCAGCTTCTCACTTGTTTACATCCTTTGGAACTGTGTATAATAGTGCAATTTCAAAATCAGGACACTAGCACTGGTTCAATGTATGTCTATAACTCTGTCCTTTTTATTATATCTGTAGATTTTATATAACTACTATTGTAGTCAAGATTCAAGGAATTGGTTCATTTTCTTGAGGATCTAATTTATTTCCTGATACTCATTCATTTACCTCTTCTGTTGTTTTAAGGATGTTATGTTCAAATGATTGTTTAAACCTTTAATTGCTACTCCATGGCAGGGTTATAACTTATCCATGGGAAAGTAGAGATGCTTCTTCTAAATATCCTCAACATTTTTTGTTTTGATTATAAAGTTTCTTTAAAATTATATATGTGTGTTTGTATATATCTGTATTTCTGTGTGTGTGTGCCTGCCTGTCTGTCTGTCTGTCTAGGCGCAGTTGCAAGCCAGAAGAGGATGTTGACTACTCTGGAGCTGGAATTATGGCAGTGTTGAGCTAACCAGTATGAGTGTTGGTAACTACAATTGGGTCATCTGCTCCCTGCAGTCTTAACTTTATTGAACCATTTCTCCAGCCTCTTAACACCCCCCCCCCCGCCCCCAGTAAAACTTTAATTTTGAATTAGGTCTACTGTATTAAGTCTTCCACACTACTTAGGGATCTAAATTTTTAACTAAGTTTAAGCTCATGGAGATTTCTTTTTTCATGTTTTCTTTTAAAAAACGTTATCATTTTATTTCTTTGTATAGCACTGGCTCTCCTGGAACTTACTATGTAGACCAGGCTGGCTTTCAACTCATAGATTGCCCTTGCTGGGATTAAAAGCATGTGTCACTATGTCCAGTTACTTTGTAATTTGAAATTCTTAAATCTGAATTGTTTTGGGTTTTGGGTTTTTTTTTTTTTTAATATTAATTGTGTTTAGGTTACCTTCTCCCTCTGCTTCTTTTGGCTATGGAGAACTAACTCAGTTGCTTCAGCATTTTTGGAAATGTCTTTTTTTCAGTTGAATTAATTTTGCACATTTATTAACAATCTTTTGGTTGTGTGTGTGAAGTTAGATCTGGGGTCTGTTTTCTTTCATTGACTTACGAGTCTTCATTTTCCTTCTGCCAATTCTACGTGGCTTTAGTTATATAACTATTGCTCTTTCTTTGTTTTTTCTTTTTCTTTTTTTTTTTTAACTTTTTTTTTTTTTTTACTCTTGATGCAAACCTATTTAATTGTTTGTATGTGGATATACATCCCAGGTTCTTGCTTTATATGTTCAAAAGTTAAAGGCCAGTGGAATGATCTGGAGGGTATGTGATAAGGACAAGGATTTGCCTCATCCTGACCATCAAGCTGAGAAGTTTTGATAGCAGGGCGATTCCCTAGAAAATACTTCACTTTTCTCAAACAGTATGAGATTGTTTCTTTTGTGTGTGTGTGTTTCCATTCTTTTTTTTTTTCCTCTTTTTTTTTTAAACGACTTTATTTTACAAAACAAAGATAAATGTACAGATTTTAAACATTTTTTGCTTAAAATTATACTTTTTTGTCAGTACTGTTTTTTCAGACATTAAAATAATTTTTCACATAAAACCATGTGAATATATTTTTTTTAGTCAGTACTTGATATTTTTCAAGGGCCCGACAGTACGCATTGAAAACCCAATAGTTACAATAAGCGTAAAGTACATGCAAAACAAAACGAAACATGGAAACAGTCAAAGTCTTCTTGTTTGTAAATATATGTATTTTTTTTTTTTTGTTTTCTTTATTTCCTGGACTTCATACAGTCTGTGAGTTGTTTCTGGGGGAGTGCAAGCCTCTGGGGTTAGCATCCCACTATCAGTGACTGCATATTATGTCTGTTCTTTTGTGACTGGGTTATCTCACTCAGAACAAGAAGCAGCTTAAGGGAGGAAAGTCTTTTGCCTCATGGTTCCTGAGGTAGACTACATCATGGTGGGCAAGGTGAGGCAGATGGACCATTCACAGCTGTTGTGGTGGCTTCTGGCATCTGGGCAGATCAGGAAACAGATGAGCTGCCTTCCTCCCTTCCCCTTTCTATTCAGGCCTGGACTCCAGCCAGTGAGAAGGTCCCACCCAAAGTCAGTGTCTCTTCCACTTCATTTACCTCAGACATGTCTTTAGCTGATTCCAAATCTAGTCGGCCACAGATTAGCTGCCATCATAGCACTCATGCCTTAGAACAGAGTCTTCTAAGTTTATTAGTTCTGAGTTATTTAGCTATTGCAGTTGCTTCAGCTTTCTATATAAGTATAGTTTGAGAAAGATTGATACTTTTCTAAATTGACTGTTCCAACCCACAGAACAGGTATTCCCTGTTTTGTTTTGATTTCTTTTGTCAGTATTAAGCATGAGTTCTCCTCTATATACTCAGCTTTGTATGTGAGCATTGCATTTAAAATTCTCAATTTTTTGTACAATTTTTACTTTATGTGTATTGGTGTTTTGTCTGCATGTACATCTGGGCACCATTTGCAGTGTGGTGTTGTAGATTACGTTTGGCATTGAGCTGGTTTGTGGGTGCTAGGACTCTAACCTGGGTCCTGTGGAAGAGCAGCAAGTGTTTCTAACCACCGGGCCATTTCTCCAACCTTTAAAATTCTTTAAAAACACTGCTGGTCCTGGGGATCAAACATTGTTTATCAGGTTTGGCAGCAGGTGCGTTTACTGGCTGAGTTGACAATGACAAGTACTATTGTAAGTTCCTTTAGTTTTAGTTCTTGTCAAGATCTTGGCTGCATATAAGCACATTACTTATCTTTCAATTCTAGCTTTTTAATATTTTACTAATATATTTTTAAAGTTTAACACTAATTATAGGCATTGAATTAAAGAGTTCATTTACTGTTAATTTTGTAGTGCTGGAAACTGAACCTTGGAGCTTGGTGCATGCTAAGCCAGGGCTTTATTCTGGAGCTACATCTACTCTGGAGCTAGGTTTCTACTCCAATCACTCCCTTTTCTTGCATTATTTTCCTCTAGCGTTAGCGCGTGTGTATCTCATAGATGTGTGGGTGTCTGCAGAGGTCAGAGTTGTTAGATCTCCCAGAGCTGCCGTTGTATGCTTTTGTGAGCTGCCTAATGAGGGTACTGTGCTACAAATTTGGGTCTTCTGTCTTCTGAAAGAATTGCAACTGTTTGTAACTGCTGTGCCATTTCCCTAGCTCCAAGAGAAATATGTGTATTTTTTAAAATGGTGTGTGTGTGTGTGTGTGTGTGTGTGTGTGTGTGTGTGTGTATGTGAAAGAGATGCACATGGTGTACATGTAGAGATCAAAAGGACATTTTGCAGATGTCTTACTTTCTTAGGGATTGAGTTTAGGTCCTTAGGCTTGATGATAAGTTCCTGTATCTCTGAGCCATTTCTCTGGCCTAGTGTTTCATTTTTACTCTATTTTATAAAAATGTTTTATGTGTATGGGTCTTTTGCTTGCATGTGCTTGTTGTACACCACATGTCTGGTGCCTGTGAAGGCTAGAGAAGGAAGGGTATCAGGTCTACAAGTTATAGATGGTGTGAGCTGCTGTGTGGGTGCTAGGAATTGAACCTAGGTCCTCTGGAAGAGCAGCCAGTACTTTACACCACTGAGCTGTCTTCAACTTGGGGCAGACTATACGCGCGCGTGCACACACACACACACACACACACACACACACACACACCAAAATTAATATACTCCGCATACAGCTTGGTGAACTATATAGCTTGGTAAACTTTAGAAAGTTTCCCAAGGGTTATAGTTTCTAGGAATTTAAAAGATTGTTTTTGTAAATAATTTTCTGGAAGAGTTTTATCTTCTTTTATATCAAGATGTTCATATAACCTCAGCTACTATGTGCCATAGAAATTTAGCTAGCTGTTTGAGCTAGGAGGGAGTTTGAATTTTTGCAATTGGGATTCCTAGAAGTATCTCTTAAGTATAGGTGTTGGTCAGAGATCAGGGAGTTGACCCTAGAAATCCTTTTACTTCCCAGTTTTGGTAATTTGGTTTGCCTCTGTTTTCATGGACTCGGTGTACATTTACTAGACAAGATGCCCACAATAAGATATTCATCTTAGGTCGTCAGCAGAACATCTTTTCTTTCTCATGTCTATAACTAGCCCAGTTTGACTCATGCTCAGCCTGGAATAGGTTTTCTGTTGGCAGAGGACAGTGAAACAAATCTGGATACATCTTCACCCCACACAGAAGACACTGGGGGAGAGCTCTCTAGAGGGTCATGTATACTCCATAAAGTGATGTGTGTAGGAAAAAAAATGCTGGTCTTGATAGATACTAGGAAAGTCCTATTAGATTTTGTTTTGTTAATGTGAAATGTTTCCTTTACAAAATTTGTCTGTAGCCAGAACTTTTGCTGTACTTGCATTGGACAAACATACACATAAATGACAAAAAAAATTATTTTTTAAAAAATTTGATCTTTTGTAGTTCAGTGGTTAAATGTTTTCTTAGCATACGTAGGATCCCAAATTTGATCCCCTACAGCAAGGGGAAAATTATACTATTTGGTGGTGGTAGATACTGAATTTTTAAAAAAGATATATATTTGAATATGAGTACACTGTCGCTCTCTTCAGACACACCAGAAGAGGGCATCAGATCTCATTACAGATGGTTGTGAGCCACCATGTGGTTGCTGGGAATTAAACTCAGGACCTCTGGAAGAGCAGCCAGTGCGCTCAACTGGCTGAGCCATCTCTCCAGCCTGATACTGAATTTTTTATTGCTATATTTGAAATGTCCTAGTGCATGTGTGTCCTACTAAGGCAGCACTGGTTATTTAGAAGCATTAGTTTTCTGTTACTAATTTGTTGAAGCTTTTGTTTTCCTTATTAATTGCAATTCTACCAGTTTTTCTTTTAATAAAGTTTTTGTGGTGTGTGTGTGTGTGTGTGTGTGTGTGTGTGAGAGAGAGAGAGAGTCAGGGACTACCTCGCCTTGGATCTAAGTATGTGTACAAAGCTGATCTTGAGTTCCTGGTCATCTTCCCTCTCCTGAGTCTTGACTTTAAACTTGTGCACCACCATGCTGGGCTGAAATAACTGACTACTATATCAACCACAGTAACGTCTCCATATTTATTGTAGTTTGGTGAACTTGAGGAGAAGGTCTTGATAACCCAATTCAGTCTTTTCTCCAGTATCAAAGAAACTGTAGTGTGAACCTTAAACATCTGCTGCAAATGGCTAGAAGGTGAAGAGGGGCCAATTAGTAAGTAGTGTTGTTCAGAGAATGCTTTAATATTTTGGCTTGCATTTTCCTCCCTTCATGTCTGTTTGCATTTAAATAGTAAATGTCTTAAGATTTCGGGGTACCTTCTTAAGTTATGGTATTTGGGTCAGTATTCCATTTTAGATAAACTTTGGTAATAATGCCACGCATTGTAGAGATAAAATTTCAAGTTATTGAAAGCAACCAAAGTTGCTCTAATATCAGTCTTTACACAAGTCTTTACAGTCCCTCCCTCCTTACTCCCGCCTCTCTCCCTTCCTGAGAACAGGATCTTACTATCCTCAAGCTGGATTTGTTATGTAGTCTTAATTCTTGATTCTCTTGTATCTCCTGACTTGTGAAATAGCAGGCACGTACCGTGTTCTAGACTATTGAGAGCCCTTTTATTTGAAACATAACTGATTAATTTCAGAGCAAGAAACTTTTTCTGGGAAAGCTCAGGACTTGTGAACTCAGTTGCTTGGTGAACTTCTCTAACGCCTTAATTATCTCTAGCTATTTTTTTACGTAACTCAGGAATGCACAGTTTTACAATCATTCCCCAGTGGATGAATAATGAAAGCCTTTGTTATTTTAGTACAGTTCAAGTAGTGAGTGTTTGGGGGGCTTTATTTTGTTTTTGGAATGTGTGTGTGTGTGTGTGTGTGTGTGTGCGCGCGCGTGTGCGTGCACGAGTGATTGTCAAGGTTGATATTGATGTCTTTCTTGATTGCTTTCCAACCGAGGCAGGGTCTCTTTCTGAATCCAGAGCTTGCCAATCTAGCTAGTGCAACAAGACAGTCTGTTCTGAGGACTCTGTCTCTGCTAAGACTTGTAGGTTCTGGCTATCAGTGAAGAATAACTTCATTTGGAGTTGTTTGTTTGTTTGTCTTTTCTTTAATTGTTAGTCTTGGCAAGGAAATTTTAAATGATGTATTTCATTCCTGACAAAAGGGATTTTGATTTGTGTGTGTGTGTGTGTGTGTGTGTGTGTGTGTGTGTTCGAGTGTGTGTGTGTGCGAGCTCGTGTAAGCAGCCTGTATGATAGATGTTAAAAGAGATAGGACAGAGTAACTGTCAGTCACTACTTTGAACAGGGTTTGAGAGGTTAACGAGGCAAAATGAAGTCTGAGTTTGCTGAATTTATGCTATAGATACAAGCAGCTATGAGGAGATTTGTGTGGCTGTGTGGGTCTTTCTAGTCAGGTGGAGGTTGTGAGCTCACAACCAATCAACATGTGCTTCTACTTTGGAATGCTGAGTATGAGTTCTAAGACACAATGATGCTCATGGAAGAGCATGAAACATCTAAGTCACTTAGGGTTTAAAACGCTGTAGTAACTTTCTTCATTAGCTTCACTACATCAGCTAATTTTTCTCATAGTCTTCCTTTGAGCCATAGCTTGCTTTTCAGCTTTTTCCTCTTTGGTGCATAGGTAAAACTGTCTAATCTTTTTTCTTTTTTTCCTTTCTTCCTTTCTGTGTCTTTTCATTTGACCTTTTCTGTCTGGATCTGTTAGAAGTACAAACATTTCCTAGCCTCATATGTTGCTGAGGCCTATGATTAAGTAAAAAAGTTGTTGATTATTTTACCCTGACAACCCTGGTCTTATTTTACCCGAGCAGGGCAAGCAAAATACAAACTTTGGAAAATCATTAGCGAGTTTGCCACCTGAGAGCTTTATGTCTTAAGTTGTCTCAAGCTGTAAGTCTCTAGGGCTGAGGCTACACTTCATTGGACTTGGGATGTGTCAAGGATGCTGTCTGCTTCTGGATCAGCGCCCGTGTATGAGCATATGCTGCTCTGTAGAGATGCAAGTGCTAATGCAGCCAACTTGTAAGTGAGGAAAGAGTGAAATCAGTAAATTCTAACGTTTCTTACCATTTTGAAATTGTTCCTCTTTTAAAGATCTGTCTTGTTAAATTCACAAAAATAACACTCACTGAGATAATGCTTCTAAGTTACATCAGGTAATATTACTGCCTTAATATATTTGTACAGTGAAGCAGAAGTTATCTCAGTATTGTTTTGGTTTTGTTTTTAAAATCTTTTTTAATATGTTTATTTTATGTATACATATATGTACATTTGTGTGCTATGCCATTGAGGATTAGAGAAAATCAGTTTTCTCACCTTACTCAGTTGGGTCTGGGAAAAGAAGTCAGGTTATCCAGATTGTGGGTAAGTACCGCTTCCCTGCTGAACTAGCTTGTTGGCCCCTTCTAAAAGTTTGAGATGGAGTTTCCTGCCGTCAGTTGACTATAGCAGAGGATGAGCTCAGATTCTTGAACCTCCTGCCTCTGTCTCCCTAGTGCTGAGAGTACAGGAATACACCACTACACTGACTTGGCTTTGTGTTTTGGAGACTGGATCTCATTCTGTAGCTCAAATATGCACCAGTCCTTCTTCCTAAGCACACTAAGGGCTAGCATTACAGGTATGCACCACCATACCCAGCTTAATTTAGGTTCAACTTCATGCGTGATGTTTCAGTAACTTGGTTACTGCTAGTTAATTTCTTAAAGAAAGCAATTCCAGGTTGAAATGCATGTTATGCATTTATTTGAATGTGTAATCAGGAAGCAAGTGTCTCTCTTTGGAGTGTTTCTGAATAGCAGCAGGGCACACTTGAATTAGAAAGGAAAATGAGAACATGAATATGTGTGGTACTCTATTTTAATTTAAAGAAATATTCTGTCAACTATAAAAGTGGAAAATGCAAAGCTTCTTTCTGTGCCACCAGGGGGTAGGAGGGAGGGTAAATTGAAAGATTTTCTAGGCTCTGTGAGTTTAGATTTAAATAACTTGATATTAACTTGATGCAATTGGGCTGACTCTCAAAAGATAAAGTAAAAAAGCATGTGCCAGAGATTTGCTGGGACCTTGTCTTAGGTTTCTGTAGCTGTGTTGTATCAGGGGCCCAGGGCTTTGCCAGATTTCTTTCAGTGAATACAAGAAGAGGGTGGAGGCTGCCTCTGGTTTAGTGGGATAAGTGATGCCTTCTTTTCTCTTTATCCTCTCTTTTCTGAAATTCTGTATCTTTAAGGGTTAAGATCTGAGACTATAAAGAGGTTGGACTCTCAGGTACAGGATACTTGCTAGTATCGAGTTTTCTGTGATCATATGTCTTGTCTACTCTGGGTAGAATCTACTTAGGGAGCTGAGAGGAAACAGTAGTCTTACCATGTAGCTCAGGTTGGCATTGAATTTGTGATTTTTCTGCTCAGCTTTCTGAATTATTGTCCTGTGCCACTATGTGTGGGCTTAATAAAAGGGTCTCTCTCTGTCTCTCTGTCCTTGTCTCTGTCTCTCTATCTCTGTCTCTGTCTTTCTCTCTGTATAGGTAGATAGGAATAAAAAATATTACGTAACCCAGGCTAACCTCCAGCTTGACATTTAGCTATGGACGACCTTGAACTGTTGCTGACTCCTGAAAGGTGAGATTACAATGTGTGCTACCAAGCCTGGCTGTCTTAGTTACAGTTTTATTGCTGTGAACAGACACCATGACCAATGCAAGTCTTATAAAAGACAACATTTAATTGAGGCTGGCTTACAGGTCCAGTACCATCAAGGCAGGAGCATGGCAGCATCTATATTTTCATCTGAAGGCTGCTAGTGGAAGACTAAATTCTAGGCAGCTAGGGTAAGGGTCTTATACCCCACACCCACAGTAACACAATTTCTAAAAGTGCCACTCCCTGGGTAGAGCATATACAAACCACATCACTGGCCAAAACAATTTTAATCAAAAGTTTACATCTCAAAACCAAAGCAACATCAACAAAAAGAAATAATAATAATAATAATAATAATAATAATAATAATAATAATAATAATAATAATTTGCAGTGAATGTGTTTTGATACTAATCAAAAAAGAAAAGTAAAAGTTTCCTATACTTTTGTAAAGAGATTAAAAACATGTTTGTGATTGGGGAGATAGTTTAGATCTTCCAAAGGATCCTGATTTAATTCCTAGCACCCAAATAGTGGCTCATAGCTTTCTGTAACTCCAGTTTCAGGAGATCCAATACCATCTTCTGGTTTATGAGGGCTCCTTCATACACATAATACATATATTTATTCAGGCACACACAGAAATATAAAATAAATTAATTTACAGGCTGTTTTCCGAGTAGAAGGACAATGTGATTGTTTCATTTATTTTTTACTTACTGATACTGAAAGATGTTTATGATCTAGTTTCCTTCTTATAATTCTTATGACTATAACATTTTATATGGAGTGATTTAATTCAGTCACTGTTTTGTACCAGCAAAACCATAGATTTTAATGTTTCTCATGTTATTTGTGTTTGTGTGTGCGCACGCGTGTGCATGTGTGCGTGCTACAGTGCCTTTGTGAAGGTCAAAGGACAACTGGAGGAGGAGGCAGTTACTTCCTTCACCATCTGGGCTCTCTAGACGGAAAGGGAGCTTGGTGGCAAGTGCCTTTATTCATTGAGCTGACGCACTGGCCCTAAAGATTTAAAGATACTGTTTAGTTACTCACTTTTCATGATTTTAAGCACTTTTGAATTTTAAATAAAAGATATGAGATGAGATAAGGGAGAAGGAAAATGGTTTTGGAGCATTAATATCCTATATACGTTTGAGGAAATAATTGAGCAAAATCTTTGAAAATAAGACAGGCATCACATTTCCTGAATGTCCAAAAAATTGATGCTAAAATAAATAATTTGAACATGTTAAGGGTGGTTAATAACACTCAGTTATTTACCTAGAAGCTCTGTCATTTTAACATGTCCCCCCTTCCCTTTCCCCCCCCTGGTTTGCAGAAAACACATCCAGGTGGATGTCTCAAAAGATTTTTTCTCTTTTGGATTTAGCATTTAATAAGAAACAGTATGCTCTCATAAAATGTTTTAGAAATGCCTATCTAAGGTCCATCTAATATTTGGAACTTTTTTCTTTGCATCAGCTGTAAACAAAATAAAAATGCGATTGGGCTTTGTAAATAGCCAGCTTATATGGTTAACCCATATTTCAAACAGCTGATTTTATAAAGCTCTTAAAAAGGATTTAGAAGCCAGGAGCAGTGGAACACCCTTGTAACCTCAGTATTTAGAGGCTCAGACAGGAGGAACATAAGCTTGAGGCCTGCCTTAGGCATATGATGAAATCTTGTCTGAGTAAAAGAAAAAAAGACTATTGTGTCAATTTTGCCTTTTCAGTTTTATAATGAACTATCAGACATAAAAGTTTTATGCCTTGAAAAACAAAAACCTGAACCATGAATACATGTGTGTGTGTGTGTACACACTAGAAGTTTTAGACTGGTTTTCTCTGTGTAGCCCTGGCTATCCTAGAATTTGCTCTTTCTATCAGGCTGGTCTTTCTCTGCGTCCCACGTGCTAGAGTTAAAGGCACTTGCCACCACTGCCCATCGAATTTTATATACTATATATACAAATGACAGATATTTTAATTGTTTTCATCATTTATATACCTTTTCTTTAAAAACAATTTATGAAGCTGAAGTGATGGTCCAGTGGTTAAGATCACTGACTGTTCTCCTAGGGGTTGATTTCCAGTGCCCACATTGTGTCTTACAACCATCTGCAACTCCAGTTCTAAGGGATCTGATGCCTTTTGCTGGCCTCTGAGGCACAGAGCAAACATTTGGTGCATAGGCAAAGCACTCATAACATCATCATCATCATCATCATCATCATCATCATCATCATCATCATCATAAATAAGCTAAAATTTTAGAGAACTATTAGGAAAACAAGTAACTTATAGCACCTTTGGTATACCATAGTCTATTGGACTCCTTGATGTAGTGTACACACACTGGTACCCCGTTCACCGTGCACTACTGATTATTATATGCCTGTTGTAAAGACACTGGGAGGGGGACTGTAATTTGCAGTAGTTTACCTATACAAAATGGGGTGTTTTTCTCTTCCCTCTTCCACCTTGCTCCTGTTCCTTCTTTCCTTCTTGGACATAGAATATAGAAAAGTTCTGGTCAAGAAGCAAGCTACAAGTAACTTTAAGGGGCTGGAGAGGTTGTTCATCCATTCATGAGTGCTACCTGTTGTGTGACCTTAGTTTGGACCCTAAGGAAGCACCTGTGTCCAGGGGCTTATTACTCCCTGTAACTCCAGGGCATCAGACTCCATTTCTTGCCTCCTTGTGCACACATACACAAATAAACATAAATAAAAATAAAATATCATTAGCATTGTTTTAGACAAAAACAAACTTTGTTGTATTTATTGGTGTTTCTTTGCATAGAGTACAGGAGTGTGATGTGGTCAGTGGGGTAATTGAGGGAGAGGAGAACTCTCTTAAGGACTAGGAAGAGTGTCACCTTGTAAAGGTGTTTTTAAAATGTGGGAGTAGCTCAGCAGATAAAGAGGAGAACTGACTCTGGCAGGTTGTTTTCTGACATCACGTGTAAGTACATTCTCCAAATAATAAGCAAATGCACGAGTAAATAAAGTACGTAAGAAGAATAAAAATGTTGGAAAACCAAGGGTAAGCAAAGCTAAGTTTCCTCAGTCAGTGATGGCTCACAGAAGGACCAGATTCTTTGTTAAAAGTAACTTTCTGTGATGTATAGGTTGAGTGAAAGAGGTGACTGGTGCAGCCTTTTTTTGCTAGGAGCCAAGATCTCCTTTATCCTTAAGAAACTTGCTAGCATAACTGTTGTGTTTCTCTTGTTTGCCATTTAAAACAGGACCTCATATATCCTGGGCTGGCCTGGCACTTGCTGTATATCCTAGACTGATGTTGAACCCCTGATTCACTTGCCTTGGTCCAGCCTTGGAATTACAGACAAGTTGGGGATCAGGCACCTCTGTGTCGTAAATTCAAGATCTTCCTCAACCCTATAGCCAGCCTGGGCCGTAGAACATTTTGTCTCAGAAGAAACCAACATACAAAGTACTCTCCTCGGAGCTAAGCAAACAAAAAAATGAGTATAGCATAATAGAACCTCTGAGCAATGTGGCAGCTTGTGCTTGCAATCCCAGTACTGTGGAGGTGGAAGAGACAGTGAGGTTGAAAGTTCAAGACCATTTTCAAGTATAGAAGAGTTTGAGCCATGCTAGGATATATGATACAGGCTTTCTTCTAGTTTATAAAATTTTATATGTGTAGGTATTTTTGTGTGTATGTATATCTGTGCACCACTTGATGTCTTTGAAAAAGTTAGATAGTTGTGATCTGACATATGGGTTTTGGGAATTGGACCTGCCTTAAGTTTCATGTTTTTTAGATTCAGAAAAACCTAGTCTCCTTTATAATCATTATTTTCCCACTGTTTCCTCCCCCTGCCCCCATTTCTTTTTCTATAGCTTTATAAAGTTTGGTTGCTTTGAGGGAATATAGTTAAGGTAATTGATTCTTAAGAAAGGTCTTAGTCTTAATCTTGTTCTAATAAAGAACTAGGGGCTTATTTCCATCTTTTGTCTTTGTTTTGAACTAATAGAAGTGCTTAACTGGGGCTGGAGAGAGATCGCTCAGTGGTTAAGAGGTCTGCTCTTTTAGAGGTCCTGAGTTCAATTCCCAGAAGCCACATAGTGGCTCACAGCCATCTCACTATATAATAACCCTTGATACCTTGATCTTACTGAAATCTGCTTGCCTGTTTTTGTAGTGCTGAGAATAAAGATGTGCACTGTCACTTGATTGGCTTGCTTATTTTCTTTTTCGACACATGTCTTATGTAGCCAGGCTGGGATGTATTCAAATCTATAATTCTGTTGCCTTCCCAAATGGTGGGGTGATAAGCATGAGCTATTTTGTCTTAAGAATCAGTAGGGTCTGGAGAGATGGCTTAGCGGTTAAGAGCACTAACTGCTTTTCCAGAGGTCCTGAGTTCAATTCTCAGCAACCACATGGTGGCTCACAGCTATCTGTAATGAGACCTGGTGCCCTCTTCTGGCCTGCAGATACATGCAGGCAGAATGCTGTATACATAATAAATAAATAAATCTTTTTAAAAACATCAGTAGATTGGTCCTTCCCTCCCTCCCTTCCTCCCTCCTTCCCTCCCTTCCTTCCCTCCCTCCTTCCTTCCTTCCTTCCTTCCTTCCTTCCTTCCTTCCTTCCTTCCTTCCTTCCTCCCTTCCTTCCTCCCTTTCTCTCTTTCTTCCTTTGTCAGGGTCTCATTCTATCACCCTGGATAGCCTGCAACTCTCTTAAAATTTTTTTTTTAATTATATGCTGTAGGGGAGGTATATATATAAAGAGATGTATACATGTGTAGATCATAGTTCAGCTTGTGAGAGTTGGTTGTCTCCTCCCATTATGTGGCTTTCAGGGATCAAAGTCAGGAGGCCAGGCATGATGGCAAGTACTTTTATCTGCTCAGCCATCTTGATCTGGTTCAAGAATTGCTGCTGCTGATTTTCTTTTAATTTTGCAGACAAAAAGGCTTACCAAAATTTTGCTGGCCTGGGGAGAAGGGTCAGTGGCTAAAGTGCTTGTATTGTAAGTGTGGTGTTTAGACTTTGCATCTTTGGAACCAACATAAATTTTGAATGGGCATACCATACCCATGTAATTCCAGCACTGTGAAGGCAAGGATAGATTTCCATAGTAACCTAGCTTGCCAGACCAGAGCTCTGGATTCAGTGGAGAGGCCTTGCCTTAGTGAATAAGGTAGAAAGTGGTTGAAGAAGACTGGACTGTCAACCTTGGCCATACATTCTCATGTGAAAAAGAAATTAGCCTTACTAATCTTACTGCCACAGGGATAGCCTTAAGAAGGCATTGAGTTTAGTTCTTTTTTTGTTTGTTTGTTTGCTTGTTTATTCTTTTATGATTGCATTGCTGCTATCTTCAGTCACACCAGAAGAGGGCATCATATCCCATTACAGATGGTTGTGATCCACCAAGTGGGTGCTGGGAATTGAATTCAGGACCTTTGGAAGAGCAGTCAGTGCTCTTAACCACTGAGCTATCTCTCCAGCCTGAGTAGCTCCTTTAGGACCTGTTTGTGTGCTTTTTTAAATTTGTTTTTGATTTTTTTTTTTTTTGGGGGGGGGTAAAATCAGAATTGTTTTAATTGTTCCTTTTTTTTTTTTTTTTTTTTTTTTTTAAATTGGACTTTTGTAGGTGAGTGATGGGAAACTGGATCTGTCTTTGTAGTCTGCCGGCCTCCTTTCTGAGCTTCTGGAATACTGGGATTACAGCTACAGGCCTTCACACTTCAGTGTGATTTGCATTTTTTAAAAACCAATAAGCACCTGTTAGATAGGAGGTTAAGTTGTTATGGCTGAAAGCTAGGCTACATTACAGTTGCTGTAAATGTTTATCTGACTTCTTTTAGTCATTGAGCTAAGGGAAGAGGTATTTTTAAGCCTTTTTGTTAATAAGCCTTTCTGTGTTTGATTTCTGTCATGAAGATGCTTAAATGACGGTACAAACCAAAGGGAGAAAAACAGAAACAAAGACTCTTAGAATACATTTATAAATGAAATAATGGAGTGTGGGCTATCTTACCCTTTAAATAAAGTTAAATTTTTAAGTGAACAGGTTATTTGGGTTAATTTCTGCTGATTTTGTGTTTTCATTCTGTAAAATAGGAGATCTGATGAAGAGTGCTGCTGGGGAGTTTGCAGATGACCCGTGCTCCTCCGTGAAGCGGGGTAACATGGTTCGGGCAGCTCGAGCTTTGCTCTCTGCCGTTACTCGGCTGCTGATTCTGGCTGACATGGCAGATGTCTACAAATTACTTGTTCAACTGAAAGTTGTAAGTTTGAGTTCATATCTGTAATCTGTTTTTTGTGTTCTCAGGAAGCTAATGTTGGCCATACTTTGTTTAGTACTAAGAATTATTTTGGTTTTGAATCAGTCAGTGATTGCTTTGTTCAGTTTCTTCTTTATTTCAAGTATTTATGATACAGTCTCTTCTATAGTCCACTGTTGTCTCAGTTTTGCTGAAGAAATTATAACAAAGGTATTTTTGACTGTTTTTTTAAATAGTACTCATTATGTGTTTCTTCGTACTAGTAGTATTTTAGAATTAGAAAGCCAAAATAAACTGATTATGTGCTCCCCAATGTCTCCAAATCACTCAAGTGATGCCAGGCCCATATCAACTGCACATATGTGTTTGGGTTGCTTTCCAAATAGCTGTTAAAGAAGATGCTGTCTTAGAATTTATTAACTTTTACCTATAGATTTGTCTGTTTTAGTTTTTGCGTTTGCGGTTTGTTTTTTTAGGTGGAAGATGGCATATTGAAACTGAGGAATGCTGGAAATGAACAAGACTTGGGGATACAGTACAAAGCTCTGAAGCCAGAAGTAGATAAGCTGAACATCATGGCAGCAAAAAGACAACAGGTAAAACATGGATACAGACGCTTTATGTTATTTACCTACTTACTGCTTTCTTTATTAAGACAGGATTACTATCTGGACCAGCTTGGAGTGTATTTTAATACCCAGTGAGGACAACCTGATTTGCCTAAGCTTCTAATGGTATCATTACTTTCCCCCTGTTCATGTGGTTCTAATAATTAAGTTTCACTCATACTGTGTTTCTATTTTAAGTGTGTGTGTGTGTGTGTGTGTGTGTGTGTGTGTGTGTGTGTGTGTATGTGTGGTGTGAAGACTGGCCGTGTGATTTTCCTTCCTTCTGTTTTCTTCCCAACATCAGAGTTCTGGGGTTAAAGGCATATACCAAGATGCTTTGCTAGATGGTATTCTTGAGGTAAAGCATAGTAGAAGTCCAGAATTTATGTCTAATTAGAGAAGCTTAGAGAAAGTAATTCTGTCTGAATTTTAATTGTCTGTGCCTGAGTCCAGTAGGAATTCCTTGCACAGCAGTAGTTTGCAACCTGTGCACCACAATCCCTTTGGCAAACCTGTCTCCAAAGATATTTATATTACGATTCCTAGTAGTAGCAAAATTACAGTTATGAAGTAGCAACTAAAATAATTTTGTAGTTGGGAGTCACCACAACATGAGGCAGTGTATTAAAGAGAAATATCCATAAATGAAATGTTTTTGAAATAAGGTACCACAAAATCTTGGTCTCTCTGTGCTTGTTTTCTACCCTTGTTTGCCCTGTTCCTGCTTCTGAAACATAGCCTATCCAGATTGTACCCATGAGCTCCTTTTCCCTTAGGTTCCTGGTGAGGTTTGGCCAGTGGAGACATCAGAAAATGTGAAGAGAAAAGAGTGAAGCTGTGTGCTTTGTATAGGCCCCCTTTCAAGCTGCTCCTCTGTAGTAGCTAGAAGGCACACTGTATACCTTGCTTCTATGTTATGGTGATTGCCACATCTTCTCTCCTCAGAACAAGTGTTCAGTAGCTTATGCTTGCATCTTCCTTTTGTAATAGTCAACCTTTTAATTACTCAGTATATTGCCTGTTTTTTCCCCCCTCCTTTTGAGATTTTGCTATGTGCTCCTATTTTCTTGGGTTGTCATAGGTCATGCTTAACACTCCTTATCTCCTATGGAACGTAGGCTCTTGGCAAGTGTTCTACACTCAGCTACATCCCTAAATGTAGTTTACTCAATTAGTTCTTTTATCTTTAGATTTTTATTTAGCTCATGGTTCTGGAGGTTTGGGGTGTCTAAGAGCAGTCTGCCATCCATGTGGCATCTGAGAAGGCCCTTCTTGCTGCATTGTAAATAGGCAGAGGGTATCCTTTGTCACAATCACTTAGGTCTCTTCCTTGCCTTACTAAGCCACTAATGTCATCATGGAGGTCACACTTTTCGTAATGGTAAGAGGGGATGAGAAGAAACTTTTAGTTGGATTTCCAGTTTTCTTAGTAGAGTTGGATTACTTAGAGGTCATCTTTTTATTCTTAGTCACAATGCATGGGATGGATGTGTCTGATTTATGGAAATTAGTTTTTCCTCTCTGTTATGTTTGTTTTCTGTTTGTCCTTAGTCAGCTTGAACTATAATCAGATAGGTGCAGTCAATCTAAAACACAGAATTCTCTTTTAAGTAATTTGTTATGTTGCATTATAGCTCACTTTTCACCGAAATTTAGATTATTAATCAGTAGTGTATATCCTGAAATGAATACTTTTTCATTGATTTGTTCATATTACGATACTGGTACCCAGTACAAACATGGCTCTAAAGAGGGAAGGCAGAACCTTAGCATCTAGGATAAATGAGACATCATAGATGCTTGGTAAATGAGAGTTTGTTCAGAAAATGCTCATATATAAAATATTTTTCAGTTATTTGAACCTCATGACTAGCCACATTGTTTGTTGTACTTGATTCTTGAAATGATCACCAACTCTCTAAAGTTATGAATATTTAGTCTAATGTAGTCTTTAGAAAAGTAGAAGTTTATATTGTACTTTACACAGTGGCTTAGGAAAATTGGGTACTCATTGGATACCTGTTAACTTTAGGTGATCATAAATATCTGTGACAGCCGTTGAGGGAGACTGTGCTGATGCATCTTAAGTGCTTAGCAACACTAAGGCTTAATGAAGAACATTTTATAAAATAAACCATAGTATAAATACTTAAAGGTATGACCATAGGAGGCGTAAGGGGCTTTGGCATTGTGGTATGGGCAAAATAATTAGAAAATGCCCACAGCATATGTGTGCCAGATGTTTAATGTTAGCCGCAGCGCTTATTGTAACCGAGTACTGAAATGGCTAACACTCTAAATCTACAGGGTCCTGCTTCTGAATATTTAGCCTAATATAGCATGCTACAGGGCATTTGGTGTGTTGTGAGTTATTACTTGCAAATTCAGGTTCTAAACGAGAAAAAAAAATTCTAGGTGGAAAAGTGACTGTCTATACAAGGTTTGAATAAAGATGTAAATTCCCAAATTATATACTGAAATGAAGTTTCAGAAGAAAGAAATGGGTTGGTGCCTCTAATGTTTTATTAAGAAGTTATCTAGGGGGCTGGAGAGACGGCTCAGCGGTTAAGAATACTGACTGCTCTTCCATACGACCTGGGTCCAATTGCCAGCACTCAGATGGCAACTGAAAATTGTCTGTAACTCCAGTTCCAGGAGATCTGACACCCTCACACTAATGTACATAAGATAAAAATTAAATTATATGTATGTGTGTGTATATGTGTGTATTTTATCTTTAAAAATAGTCATTAAATAGCTAACTCAGACCTTTTGAATAATTGAATTTTCTATATTATTTAAATTTTCTTATAGTTTATACATATAATGGTAATCTTAAAAATACTTAAATCTGCATTCTAATATTCAGCTATTGATATTAATACTAGAATTTTATGTTTACATGTAAAGTACTGTTGGAGCAGATTTTGAGTTTAGGGTAATTCCTTCTCTCTAGTAGTGATCCACATTTATCAAAGACTCCTGTGTCTTTAAGTTTCAGTAATGACTGATGGCAGCAGTGTTTCCTTTCTGTCTTCTCTGTACTTAATACTAAACATATCCATTCCTCTTAGTGGTCTGGATGTCACTGGTTAGAATGACGTCAGCAGCCTCATACTCTTGTAATTATGGGGTAGAAGAAATGATAAAGGATATTTTTGCTTGAGATCACATCTCAGAATGCTGTAATCATGAATTGCAATCATGGAGCACATGTTCCTCCACTTAGTGCCTTAATGGCCAGTAAACGGACTAATCTTACTGTGTGAGAAGAGCATAGTTTTGTAATCTAGAATGGTCTTTTGGGTACGAGAATGGGGAGGAAGTGTTTTTTATACTTACCTAGTTGGTTTGCAAAGTTCATACACACATGATATTGTGTTCCCAATTTCATAAAATTCTTGTAATGTTAACTAAGGTAACTTAAATTTTCATGCTTTTTTTTCATTTAAATATGTCTATGTGGACTTTCTCTTTGGTTGGAATAGGTACATATAATCTATATGTATGTGTGTGTGTGTGTGTGTGTATATATATATATATATATATATATATATATACATGATCTCACACTCGCGCGCGCGCGCGCACACACACACACACACACACACACACACACACACACACACACACACACACACATTCTAGTCATATGGACCTGATGAAGATGTTGAGTAGTTTTACATTGTAGCATACACCTTATTTAGTGCTAGGTGCTGTGTATGTGTTACCCCATTTTATTCCTCAAAATGCTAAAAGAGCCATAATATTGTTTCTGTTTTGCAAAAGGAGCAACTGAATACAAAGTTTGCAGTAAGGATACAGTAGATGGCCATCAAGTCAAGGCTTGTGACTGCAGAGCTCCGCCCTTGCTTAGCCACATAACCTCCATTGTCTCCATTGTTGTCACCTCTTAGGCTAAGTTAATGCAGATGTGTCTTGATATGAATAGAACCCTTGTAAAGAACTCCTCAAGTGTTTTATTTTACTTTATTTAGGAACTGAAAGATGTGGGCCATCGTGATCAGATGGCTGCAGCTAGAGGAATCCTGCAGAAAAATGTTCCAATCCTTTATACTGCATCCCAGGCATGCCTACAGCACCCTGATGTTGCAGCCTATAAGGCCAACCGGGATTTGATATACAAGCAGCTGCAGCAGGCCGTCACAGGAATTTCTAATGCAGCCCAGGCTACTGCATCAGATGATGCCTCCCAGCACCAGGGTGGTGGCGGCGGAGAGCTGGCATATGCTCTCAACAACTTTGATGTAAGTTATATTTGGGAGGAAAGTTTGGGATCTTCACCAACTGCCAAAAGATAGCTGGTTCCTGGGGAAATTTGATCAAGGCTTGTGATGAAAGCCATTTTCGAATTAAATTTGTTATCTAAGTGGAAAGAAATTGTTATGAGTCATAAGTTTATTGTAACTTGGCTTAAAGCACAATTTCTTTATTTGTAGGATGAGGGGTCTGCACTAACTGATCTCCATATTATAATTGTGATAGTGGTGAAATCTATGACTATTTGTTCTTCTGTTGTCTAGAGGTATTTTGTTGTCTTCCCCGTGACTCTGCAGTGTTGGTGATTGAATACAAAACCTATCCATGGTTAGGCCAGTGCTCTACTAATCAGTTTCCTCTCCAGCCCTGTATTCAACCTTGATCAAAGAAATCCTGTAATAACCAAATTTAGCAAGGAAAATGGTCAGCTAAAATGTAGTCTAATAATTAACCAAAGGTGATACACAATCACTTTCAAAACTGAAGTTTCCTTGGAAAGGGAGAAATTTTCAATCAGTGAAAAATACCAAACTTTTGGCAGAAAAAAGTTGGCATTTAAGTTGAAATTATTAAGGAAAAAAATTAAATATTTTCATTGACATTTATTGGTATGAAAGTCAGTTGTATTTAATGGGCATGTATCATGCTGATTATAAGTTCATTATAAATGTATTTCTTCAGGAGTAAAAGTTAGTACTTTAGTTGTTTAAATTGTTTATAGTCAAACAGTTCTGTCCTGTAGCAGCTATATATTGCACATAGAGTTTTTATTTTTCTTACAATTATCATTTGATAATTTTAATAACCAGTATTCTGCAGGTTGACCTAGATGTATAGGAAAAGTAGTGTGAACATGATAACACTGTTGACATTTGTGATATTATCCTTTATTCAGGCTCTGCTTGGTTAATAGAGCCCCCTTTGCGAAGTAATCACTGACCTGGGATGACCTTGGCTATTAGGATTACATCTTGATATTTCTGATCAGCACTTCCCTTGCCTTTTGAATAACTGAGGGAACAGAAATGAGTATTAACTTCAGTAACACTTTTTCTGTAGAAACAAATCATCGTGGACCCCCTGAGCTTCAGCGAGGAGCGCTTTAGGCCTTCACTGGAGGAGCGTCTGGAAAGCATTATCAGCGGAGCTGCCCTGATGGCCGACTCTTCCTGCACACGTGATGACCGGCGTGAGCGCATTGTGGCAGAGTGTAATGCTGTCCGCCAGGCTCTGCAGGACCTGCTCTCAGAGTACATGGGCAATGTAAGTGCCAGAGCTTCTTTTGGAACTAAGGTGTCTGAAGAATTTTTTTTTATGACTGATGGCAACCCCCATTCATTGATTTATTCATTCGTTGTGTGGGTGCTTTATTTGCATGGGGTTCTAGGGACATGTTTCAGTTGGTAATGTCTTGCCACACAAGCATGATGACTTAAATTCATGACTTTAGCTTCTTCTTCTTCTTCTTCTTTTTTTTTTTTTTTTTAAAGAAAGCTAGGCAATATGGTGCTTGACTATAATCCCAGAACTGGGTGGAGGCAGGTGGCTAAGTACAGGGGTCTTCTTGGCTAGTGAGTCCAGCCAAATCTTTGAGCGCCTAGCTCAGTAAGAGACCTGTCTAGAAAAATAATGGAGAACAGCTGAGGAAGACACTAGGGGCTTCCACATCTATACATGTGCACATACGTGTGCCTGTGCATGAGGAAATGAGAAAGCAAGCACTGTTACACCATTTGCTGTTCAGCTCTTTAACCACAGAGCTCACTGTGTCTGTTGCCTTTCTCTTTATGTGTCTGCTCTGCCACTCAGTTATTTAGTTCTAGCTTAAGGTCACGATGATCTAGATTGAGTACCCAGTATCTTGCTGTTCTAAGGAAGGAATAAATAAATTGAGGTACCCTAAAGGATTCCCGTTCCTAACACTGGGCTGGATGCCCTATGCTTTGCTTGTGTAAATAACAGTAGATCTGAATCTTGGTTGTGGTATGTTGAGTATGAGTGACCTCATTCTTGAGTACTTTGTATAGTGAAGATGTTACTGTGTACAATAGAGACCTGCTTTATTAACTATTAATACATTTTAATATTTTTAAAAGTATTTTAAAGGGTGAAACAATGAAACAAATGAGTTATTCCTAATGGATTTATTTTTTGGTTTTGCTTATTTAATCAAAACTTTTCCAAATCATGATACTAATTTTTTGTTTACTTTTTTTCTCATACGTTCTTTGTTGCACACCTTGTTTTGTTCAGTTACATGTCATTATAAGTGAAAGGGCAGTGGTAAGCCATGATGATGTTTCTGGGGTGGAAGATGAGTGCCTATGTGTTTTACCTAATTCAACCATATTGTGAAAATAGCAAAGCATGCTATTTTAACTCATTGCCATGTTTTGACTGTAGGTGGTCTATCTAGAAGTTAAGTAGAAAGTGGTTGATATGTCACAGTGGAAATGTGGAATGCATTAAACATTAAAAATATGAAAGTGTATAGGTTGAGGAGAATTTGATAATGTAGGAATCATGAACCAGAGTTCATCATAGATCATCTGTTGTGTGTAGCACTCAAAGTCATGTAGAAGAATGTAGTGTGGTTGTGATTAGGAAGCCACTTAGAATATATTCCAATACAATTGTGACAATCATAGAGCTTTCTAAACAGGCTATAAAATATCTGTTTAATTATGGGATTGCTCAGACTCCACCTAGTCACCCTGGTCATGAGTAGTCTGATTTTTTTTTTTTAAACCTTGGTTGACATGTAAGTAGTATTACTTTCTTTTCATGTTATGAATATAGGAAAACGTATGAACATTTATACTGAAAATGTATACTAAGTCTATAATGTAGTATCTATTCTTATGTGGATACAATAAAAATACTTGGTATTTCTGCCAAAATTTAAGTATTGTAGTGGGAGTCATGAAAAAACTTCTTGAGATTAAAATTGGAAATGATCCTTGGGTATGTTTCTTTAGAAGGTAAAACTTTATGTATTTCTTTTCATCAATTCATGTAAGATGAAAAGGAGCAATCTTACCAGAATTAATAGAAATCCAGCAGTGATGGTCCACATGCTCTCAGGCAGTTGAATCTCATGAGTTCCATGCTATCCAGGGATACAGAGTGAGACCCTGTCTCAAAATTAATGGAGTTAGGGTTGTATTTAAGAGTATTTTCTACTCTTCCAGAAGACCCAAGTTAAGTTTCCAATATCTATGTTGGGTAACTCCAATCTGATTCCCTCTTCTTACTTTTAAGACAAACCATAAACCCACAGATATTTTAAGATAGATCTGTCTGTCTGTCTGTCTTAATCTTAAAATAAATGGTGCCCATGAGGTGGTGGCATGTGCCTTTAATCCTTGCACTTGAGAGGAGGAGACAGGTGGATTTCATATGTAGTCTAGGAGAACCACAAACAAGTAAAAAATCTGTAAAAAATTAGGAATTAATGTCAAGTTAAAAGGAAAGGCAGTGGAACATATTGGAAGAATAGAAAAAAAAGCCCAAAGAATTATAAACGACCAGATACAGTACAGGCCTTTTGTTTGTGAAACATGTGAAAACATTTTAACTACCAATAATAATCAGCTTAACTGGCCAGCTTTGTCTCATGTAAAGCAGTGTCTTGAGCATTATATAACAGGAGGTATGAGATTCTGATTTCTCCTTTTTGGAGCAGAAAGTCTCTCTACAAGGAATTGATGCAAATGTCATTAGAGGTGCATTAAAAAATTTATAGGAATTGGGAAATGGTTCACTGGTTAAAATGGCATGGGCTGCTCTTGCTGAGCACCCAGATTTGATTCCTAGCACACTCATGGTAGCTAATAACCATCTGCAACTTTTGACACCTTCTTGTGGCCTCTGAGGACACCTGGCATACATGGTGCACAGACAAATGTGCAGGAAGAATTCATATACACACACAAATACATGCATATACACATGTACATAAAACAGATAAAGAATTAACCTGGGCACTCTCATAAGAAAACTTAATAGAAACTGCAGGAGGTTGAGAGTCGTGCCTCTCAAGCATTGTATAGTTCAGAACAGTTCTATCCTTCCAGAGAACTCAGGAGTCAACCACTCTGCCCATTTCTTTACTATTTTAAGCTTGTTTCATTTTTTTCCATTTTTTTCCCCTTTAGCTTGCTGGTCAGACCAAGCCAAGCTTGTGTCTTTAGTAGTGCATTGCTCATTTTGTTACTGAAGTGTCCAGCTTTCCCTGCATCTCTTGCTGAAGGCCATTTAAAATTGTACCACCATTTATTATCTCCTCAGTGCTTGCAATTTTGGACCTAATTGTATACTCCCTTGAATTGTTACTTGTGATTCCTTTATTTGTGTAGGTTTAAAACTTGGAAGACTAACTGGGTGTGTAGGCTCATGCCTTTATTCCAGCACTAAGGAGGCAGAGACAGGCAGAGGCAGCCTGGTCTACAAATCTAGTTCCAGGACATCGAGGGCTGTTATACAGAGACCCTGTCTCAAAACACTAAAACCAAACCAAATTAAATCAAACCATGCCAGCCAACCAACCAACCAACAAACCAATCAATCAAACAAACAGAAAGCTAAACAAACAACAACAAAAAACTTTAGAAGACTAAACTATTAAAAAACAACAAAAACCCCTTATGGTCTCTATAATGCTAGAAGAAGTACTCAGTAAAAGTATGCTTAATGATTTCATGATGACTTGGGAGAATGATTAAAATGAACAATTTTGGATATTCATGGTACTAAGAATAGGCATGTAAGGGGGACGGGGAACCTTAATCTCACCCTTACAGATCTTGCACTTTCTGTGTGTGTCTGTCTGTGTCTGCTTCCTGAATGTCAGTATTCTGAAGTAGGTAATTAGTAAAAGTGATAATCTTATGGCAGAATGAGGTCAAATTTAATTACTTAGGTGAAAACAAGGTTTCCTAATTACAGGCTCAAAGGGCTCAAGGCTCCCCATGAACTAGAGTTAAGGATGGTGGTGAGCTACCATGTAGGTGCAGGGAATTGAACCTGTGTAAGAACAAGGACTCTTGGCTCTGAATCATCTTTCCAGCTCCCCTAAGGATACATTTGATCTTTTTGTTCATCTGTGTGTGTGTGTCTGGTATGCACACATTTATATATTTATATTTCATGTATAAAATAAATATAGATGTCTATTTGTATACATACACACACGTATAATATATACATTCTTATTTTGTATGCCTGAGTGTTGTGATTGCATGTATTTCTTTGTACTACTTGTGTCCCTGGTACCTGTGGATGTCAGCAAGAGAGCATCAGATCTTTGGAACTAGAGTTATGAGCTACAATGTGAGTGATGTGGATTAATTCTAAATCCTCTGCAAGAGAAACAAGTGTTTTAAACTGGCAAGTTCTAAATTCTATAGTTCTTCCTTCTTTCTCTCTCTCTCTCTCTCTCTCTCTCTCTCTCTCTCTCTCTCTCTCTCTCTCTCTCTCTCTCTCTCTTGTTCTAAAACATTGAACATGGTTGTAAGATCTCAAAAGAAGTATATAGTAACTAGGCATTTTTTAAAATTGAACTGCACATATATTGAGGTGGCTTCATTATGTTAATATATCAGGCAGAATATAATTTAATTTGTTGCTAGTTTTGGTATAGAATGCATGAATACAATGCAGTTAATAATTAATTTGTATTATAGTAAGGGGAAGCACTGTTTAGTTATCAATTCCCTTCTCAATTTTGCAGTTTTTTCCCCCCTGAAATCACTTTAGCTCTCTCCCTCTCAGGCTTGCGTGCATGCGTGTGTGCGTGCATGATGTGTGCTTGTGCATGCGTGTGTGCACAGGATTGACCATTTGGTATGACCACTTAGTGTCATATCCCCTAACTCTCAGAGTTCCTTAGTTGCCTATAATTCTTTGTGTGGGTTGAAGCTTTATAGGCTTTACCCTATCTGACTTAGCATGTCTATTGTATGTGTCTTTGCTCAGCTTATGTTTAGGGAGTAATGTTGGTGATATGTTGTGGTGTAGCTTTTGAAATTCCTAGGAGACATAAGCTCACAGCAAACTTCCTATTTCTCTGCCTCTTACAATCTTTCTGACCCCTGTTCTGCAGTGATCTTTAGGGGTTGTAGTTGAACTGCAGATGTACCCTTTGGGTCTGGGCTCATGTTCTTTCTCATTCATTTTGGTTCAAGGTAGCTTTATCCTCTGGCCAAAGCTGTCATATATTGATAATGATTTATTTAAAATATGTGATTTTTATGGATGTCACAGATTTGTGGCTTAGATGGCTACCTATTTTATCTATAATGCCAATATATGACAAATATCTAAAACTAAAACCTTGGTAGTTACTGTGTTTCACACTTGGTATCCCAGCACCCTAGAGATGGAGACAGAAGGGTCACAAATTTGAGGCTCACTTGAACAACCTAGTAAGTTCTAAGCCAGCCTGAGTACATAGCAAGGCCCAGTCACAGCACACATATGTATAAACATATGTGCATATGAGTGATAACCATACTAGTATTATAATACTAGTTATATAGTTATATATAGGTAACTATGTTAGTTTAACTATTCTAATTTTTTGTTTATTCATCTAAAATATGTTTTGAATAGTGAGGTATCTTAGAAGCTCAAGGGGCTTAAGGTAGTAAGATTATGGTTTTCTCTTCTTAAATAGAGTTTGACGTAGAAAAAGAGAACCTTGAATCTTGAACTTCTGATCCTCCTGCCTCTACTTTCAAAATGGTCTTATAGAACTAACTATAGGGCTGAAATGAGTGGTTTTTGCCAGGGTTCAAGCCAGCAGCAGTATGCATTTGTTCTTTTTGCTTTAGGACAGCATTCCCTCTCCCTGTTCCTAAACTATACTTATTTAGAGATGTCTGCTTAGGCACTTTATGACAGGCAATTCCAGTTCTCTTGTGAGCACTGTTGGAAAATTATCCTTCCCCAGGACTGACATAGAGTCTTGTCTGTCGGGATGTTTGCGACTCTGACTTCAGGCTTATTCTCTTGAAAAATAACAAAATTAGAAGAGCAAAAGTTTGCAGAGTATAGTATTTTTCCTTTCTGGAATACCTTTCTGATATACATCCTCATCTTTTGTTGGTTTTGGTCACCCTGTGGTCACCTCTGATGGTTGCTAATGAGTACTACTTGCCAATCACTAGATAGCTTATTTCTTTAAAAGTGGAACATTTGCTATATTGAACCAAAGAATGATTATTTTTCTTCAGTCATTTTCAAAAAATGGGGATAAGGCCTTTTTATAATGGGGTGATTTGGAAGCATATAAGGAAATTTTTCTTTTGAAGTTTGCTTTATGCTAAAGTATCATCTGACCAGTAAGTTGTCTTGCAAGTTTTATTTTCAGATATGTTGGAACAACTAGCCTTCTCCTGTGGTTTTAGTTCTGGTTTTGTTATTGCAGTTTATGTTACTCACTGAAGTATAATCCAGTGTGTCATCACATGTCATGACTTTTTGCTAATTACTCTTTAAATTTAAATTCATGGTTGGAGTACTTTCCCCTGTTCTGAGTTACATTTAATTTCAGAGTTTGGGAGGCAGAGGCAAGTGTATCACTGAGATTGAGGCCAGCCTTGTTTATATAGTACCAGGCTAGACAAGGCTACACTGGGAGTGGAAGGTGAGGAGGGAAGAAAATGCTATATAGCTGGTAAAAAATTTGGGCATGTAAGCTGAAATAACCCTCTCTTACCCAGGTTACTTTTGGTCATGATGTTTTATCATAGCACTAGGAACCCTGACTAGGATATATTTGGGAAAAGTTAACAAAAGGTGTCACCAGCATTGTGGCTGTCACTGTCGTAGATGTTAAGCATGCAGTCCTTACCATCATTTTCTTCCTGCAACCACCAGCAGATTTTATTTCATCCCACTTAGCTCCCTATTTCTCATTTGGTGAACTTGCTAGGACCCTAGATGTTTCAGGTAATTCTTCTAGGATTTGTGTGTAAACAATAGGATGGTGTTTCGGTTAACACTGGGCAGTACAGGAGGGAGATAATAGAGCACAGTCAGGCCAGGAGGGGTATTGGTGAGCAGCGGTGCTTATGAGAAAGGCACCACGTCTTCCTAGTCCTTCCTCTTTCCTCGAGGCTAGCCTTGAGCTCCTGGTCTTCTGTCTCCACCTCCCAAGTGCAGAGCTCACAGGGCATGTGTTCTCACTGCCACATCTACTTAGTCATAAAGATCTAGCATGTGTAGCAAAAGACTATTTGACAATAATGATTTGGTGGTTATTATCTTCATTGTGGTTTAGATTTTGAATGAAATTTAATAGATGACAATGATGGGGCATATTTGTTGTTATTTGGGCCAGCTTGTCTTATAAGTTTTTTATTAAGATGTTCTTAGAGTTTTAGGTGCTTTGAGCATTTTGGGTTCATATGATGAAGGTATTGGGATTGAACCAAAAATCTCCACTTATACTAGACGAGCACAGAGCCATATTTTTTCTCAACATGTTTTCATAGTCTTTGCTTTGGCAATTGGTCATTAAAAGGTAACATCCAAAGTTAAAAGGAGCTTTATTTGATAGTTAAGTATCTGGTCTACAACTACACTTTCAATTTATACAATTTTTGCTTTTTGATGCTCATTTGGGGGGTATAAAAGTAAGAATGAAGAACTCTAACTAAACTGATGGTAGTAGTATAACAGAGGCTCTAAAGCACATTGCTCTTCTAAAGCACTGTAGCAAGTATAGAGGTGTTTACACTAAGATACAAAGAAAATGCCGTGGATATTGGGGAGAGTGACAAGAGTAATAGACTCAGGAATAATTGGGTGATTAGTTAGCAAGCAGCTATGTAGATTAGTAGGAATTAAGACTACTTTACAAGCAACTGGCTAATATTCTTTTTTTCCTCATGCTACTAAGTAACTCACCAACAAACATCAAGAGACTTTAGTAAATCTCTGAGGGGTTGTTTTTTCTCTTTTTAATTTGCCTCTCTGTAGCAAGTACTTTGTAAGAAGCTAGGGCTGATTCAGACTCTAGTGAAAAGAGGGTCATAGAGAGAGAGAGGTATTTTGATCATCATTGCTATTATATTATATTATGTCAGCTTTCTTCTAGGGTAGATTTAGTCCTTAATACATTTTCTGAGGTCCAAGAAAATGAGTTGCAGAAGTAGAAATGAAGGAAATTATTTCATTTATCCTCCAGACAGTGACACATTAAGCACTAATGACTGCCAAAAGGAAATGTCAAACACTAAACTAGTCTACTTTTTTTGGCAGCCAAGAATCCGGTGAATCAACAGTTTTAGGGTATGTGTATTTAATGTGGGCGAAGGAAAAGAATGTCTAACATTTCTTAAGGCCCTAGTAAGATCACTACAGTTGGACTTGGAGCTTGTTTCTACTTTTTTATAACCCAAGCAATGCAAGTGGGACAAAATAAAGTTGGTTATGGGGTATGAGAGATGACTCTGGATAAAAGCACTTGGCTGTGCAAGCAGGAGGACCTGATTCCAGGCCTCTGACATTGCTGTGAAAGTTAAGCATGAGTGTGTTTTGGTTGTAGTCCCAGCATTAGAATGTTGAGACAAGCGGATCCTGAAAACGTGACGGCCATTTAATTGAGCAGAAACTTTAGATTCAGCGAGAGACCCTGTCTCAAAAAATGAGGTAGAGAGCAAGGAAGGAAAACACCCGGAATCCTCCTGCTTCCATATACACACATAGAGGTACCAGTATCCCCTTCCCATACACATATGCACGCATGTGCACACTCATAACACAAGAATATATATATATATATATATATATATATATATATATATATATATATATATATATATATATATATATATATATATGTACTTGGATGAGGTATGGTGGTACCCGCCTTTGATCCAATCACTTGGGAGACAGGCAGACAGATAACAGCCTGGCTACACATTGAGTTTCAGGCCAGGTAAAGCTATGTGATGAGACTCTTCTCTCAAAAACAAAACACAACAAACAAAAACAAAAAGGTGGATATTTGTTATATAGTTTTTTTGGATTGAAGACATTTAAACTTATATATGGGCTTTAATGTGTTTTTATTTAGTTGTTGGTAGACCTGAAGAAATGGTTTATTTATATATATGAAAAAACCCAAGTTTTAATATCATATGAAAAAATATATCAAAGCTTGAAGTACTTGGGAGGCAAAGACAGGCAGAGCTTGGGTGGGTTTGATTGAATCCTGTCTTGTGTGATAATTAAAGGACATTTTCTACAGGAATTCAGGCAATTTATCTATCCTGTATTAAGTAGAGAATGGTTTTTTCCCCCCTATTTTGAACATTATCCATGGTGTTATTACAGACAGAATTATATGGGTAGTGTTTAAAGCCTATATTGTATACAGAATTGGTTTAACTTCATTTTGAGTACAGTAATAGTCTATAGATTTTGTTACTTATTTTACTTAAATTATATATATGTTGAATTAGAGGTTGCTAAATCAAAAACTGTTCATATCAGGGCAAAAATAGTTCAAGATGGCTCAGCAGGTAAAGGTGTGTGCTGCTAAGCCTGAAGACCTGACTTTATTCTCCAGAACCTGTAGTGGGCTGGCCCAGTGCTGCTTGTATTCCAGTACTAATGTTGGGCTCCCAAGACTTGGAGTCTGCATGTAGAGTTTACTCAAATCACTTCTGATTAGTAAATAAGGATGCCAACAGCCAGCAGCTGTGCAGAAGAGACATAGGTGGGGTTTAGGTTTTATGGGTTTGGGTCAGGGGAGAACCATGAGGAGAAGAAGGTACAGGAGGAAGAAGGAGAAGCCATTATGGGTTCGGTGAGCCATAAAAGCATGGCTCTAAAGGGCTGGCCTATTGGAGTTAAGAACAGCCCAGATGAAACATAGCAAGTAATAATTCAGTTATTATTGGGAAAGTTATCGATGGGAAAGTAGAATCTAGTAGCATAGAATAGATACCTGCCCAGCTCTTAAGTTGTTTAGGGCTCATTGTAAATATAAAGGTTGTGTGTCTTTTCTCCGGAAACTAAAAGGTCATGGCAAGGTAGAAACCCTGGGTTGGGATTAAAATTTTCTACAATAACCCACACAGTGAAAGAAGAGAACAGACTACTCACCCTAGTTGTTCTCTGACCTTCACACCACAATGTGGCATGAGCATGCCCTACACAGACGTATACACTAATACATACATAAATATAGTAGTTCATGAATTGAGAAATGGAAGTCAGGCTGACTAATTTTCATTTATACTTTGTTTCCTTTGTGAAACAGGAATATTTGTAAAATGTAAATTGTTAGCCTTCAGAATATTTTATTAATAATTAGGACTTTGTATATATGGGTGTGTGTGTGTGCGCACACGCGTGTTCGCGCTTGTGTATGCATGCTCATGTATATGTCTGCATGCATATAGAGGTTAAAGGTCAACTTTGTAGCATTTATTCTTCTTTTGTAGGTTTTAGGGATTGAATTCAGATTTCTAGGCTTGTATAACACCTGCTTTTACCTGTTGAATCAATTACCATATTTTTAAATGTTAGGTTCTTAATAGAAGATTGTGTATATAATTCACCTAGAAATTGAGTATAAGATTCTGAGAGCTGTGAAAAGGGCTTACTTACTATGTAAGCTTCATATCTGAACTTGAGAGGACGCAGAGAGTGAGTCTAGAGACTTGGATTGAAATACTGGTGCTTTCTGGAACCTGAAGGACTTGTAAACAGTGCATAGTGAGCCATATGTGGTGTCGCACACCTTTAGTTTGGGTCAGCCTGGTCTTCAAGTTTCAGAACAGCCAGGGTTAGACAGAGAAACCCTGTCTCAAAAACAAAACTAAAAGTGTATAGCATAGGTTGTGGGTTTACTTTCTTTTGTCCCGTTGGTGGTACTTTAGTACTTTGTCCATCAACAGCCTGTATTTTCAGCTAGTTCTACAGTCCCTCTCTGGTCTTTATGATATACCTACCTATGGGACTTCCTAGGCTAGCTCTATTTAGTAAGGTTTGGTGCTGTCTGGCAGACCTAAGCTGCCATCCTGTCAACTTTGCTAAATCCAAAGAGGGCATTTCTTTGATGGAAGTATTGGTTATGATTAAGAAGCTTACTTTACAACATTTAACAATTCTGAAACTTAGTTACACAAACTCGTTCGTTTCCACTGTAGAAGATAGCAAGAATTTTATAAGTGGAAACCAAGTCTTAAAATAATCTGTAAGGATAGCTGCTAGCAGTAGGTCATGTTAACCATAACTACATATTGGTAGGATTTCCCCTTCAATATTAATCTGCTTCATGCTTTGATTCATTGATTTACAATCAGACTAAAATTTAACAGGCTCCTAACACAAATTCATGTGAAAGGGTTGTTTGCTTTTGTTTTTCAAGATAGGATTTGTGTGTGTGTGTGTGTGTGTGCGTGCGCGCGCGCGTGGCCCTGCCTGCCCTGGAACTCATTCTGCAGAGAAGACTGGCTCAAACTCTCAGAGATCTTCTGCAGCCTGAATGCAGGGATTAAAGGCGGGTGCCATCACCCCCTGGCATGCAATGATATTTTAAAAATTATTCCAGAGCCTTTTCTGTAACCAAAGAGAAACTGACATTTCCTTGATCTGTCATAATTTTTTAAGATTATTTTTTACTTAACATTTTTACTCAGGATACAAAATACTGGGTCTTCTGTCATTTTCCCACATATTTATATTGCGATGCCATACTTTGTTAGTTAAGGTATTGATTGATAAAAGTTAAGTTTAATGCTTTTTTATTGTTGTATTGGAGTCTATCCTTCCTTCCTTCCTTCCTTCCTTCCTTCCTTCCTTCCTTCCTTCCTTCCTTTCTTCCTTCTTTCCTTCCTTCCTTAGAAAGAAGCTCTATGGTATTTCTACTGCCCCTCCCTCCTTCCTTAGAAAGAAGCTCGATGGTATTTCTACTGCCATGGTGGAAAGGAAGATCAGTTTTGGTAGAGATTTGTGCGAGACATCTTAATTGACACCGTGAGAAATAGTATATATCATTGCTGCCCCAAAGTAAGTCCCAGTGAGCTATAGAAGCCCAGTGCTTCCTTGCTGCTTTTTAGGGCTGCAGGCCACTGGTATTTCCTTGTGTGGAAGCAAGGAGCCAAGGATAAAAAGCATGACTGTGGCGAAGGTGCAGGCTAGGAGCTGTGTCTCTGGATGGTTGTAAAGCTCTCAGAAATGCTTACTGTTACCAGTGCTTCTTTAGATTAACCTGGTGGGCCTGAAGATGGCTGAGTCGGGAAAAGGCCTTGCCACCAAACTGATGATCTGAGTTAGGTCCCTGGAACCCATAGAGTAGATGGGTAAAACCAACTTTTGCCATCTGCAAGCCATACCATGGCATGCACTAAATAAATAAAAGCGTGGAAATTTCTAAGAAATTATGTGAAAAAATTGTACTTTGCCTTGGTGAGATTGGTTGGTTTTGTTGTAGAATAAACATGCTCTTATTTTGAAGCTTTATTTTTAGGAATGTTTGAATGACTTGCTTACTAATACATGTGCATTATATTACTGTAGGAATTGTCTGTGCAGAGACTTTGTTCTGATACTTAATGGCTACATGGACTATGAAAAGTCACCTAAACTTGCCCAAGTGTCTGTTGCTGCCTCTGGGCACAGGACATGATGATGGTGCCTATGCAAATAGCATGGCTTTGAGGCTGTAGAACTGCATCACAGGCATGCCACTCCTTGCTAATGTCACTGAGATTACTGAAACTGATCATTTGCTTTATAATCAATGGATCAAACAGCAAGTCCTCTATTGTTTTTAATCTTACCTTCCCAGGGGTTTTGTTAGGTGATTGCATTTAGCATTCTGTTGGTAAAAGAGCTTAATCTTTTGATCCACTTCCTTCTCTCTGCTTTTAGCTGTGGTCATTATGTGGACCCTGGTGATAATGGCCAAAGACTATATTAATTTGTTCCCACTGACTGTTGCAGAACTTATTTAATTGTGCCCTGTTATCTTGAGTGAAGTTGGTGGCCTTGTTCCCAGATTCATATTATGTTCTCCTTACTATTAAAATGTACATTTTGCTGGAGTCTGGCATACTCCATAGTTAATTCTGAGTTATTTGGCATAGGGAAGCGAGACCAATCATCAATGTTCATTCTCTGAATTGAGTTTTGAATAGGCTTCTCTGTACAAAAATCTCTTCATTATTCATTCCTACTTCTTTTCCATTTATTTGATTGAATTTGAAATAGGCTTGCTATTTGAATGTTATATATGTTTCTTTTCTTATTCATTTTTATAGGTTGTATTTGTTCTCTAGTTTATTTAAGAAAACTCTAATGCTAGTGGGAAAGCTATTATGAGCAAGCTTTTCCCCCTGATTAAAAAGCCCTCTAGCTCATTGTTTCAGAGGCTTGATAGCTGGTTGAGTAATTAGCCACATGTGAGTTTAAGTGTTGTCTATATGTTACTAAAAAAGACTGGGACAGGTAGTGTGAAGTCTAGAAGGTCTTTTTCCCTTTCATGTTATAATGGGTCTTTCTGTTGAAGGGTTTTCAAAAGACTGAGAGGAAGATTCTTAAGAGAAAGTCTTTATAGTTGAGGTGGACTGATTTGAAGTGAGGTTTGTTGGCTGTCTGGTATCATCACTCTGCTTTTGAATAGAAACAATTAACCATCAGATGTTATCTGTGGAATTATTAATCAGCTACTTGCTTGGTAATATATCTAAAACTAAGAATAGTGGAGTGTATTTTATATTTTGACAAAGACCTCAGTGTTTAACTGAGATTTTTATTATTTTATCTTCTACTTCCTCCCTCCATTTCTCTCTGAGACAGTGTCTTTCTCTATAGTTCTGGCTGTCCTGCAACTCACAGAAATATACTTGCCTTTGCTTCCAGGACTAGAGAAATACACACCCCATGTCATTCATTTTTTAAGACTTGGTAAAAGCATTAAAAAAAAAAAAAAAAGCAAGCCTTAAAGTTGGCATTGTGTGTGTGTGTGTGTTCCAAATGTAGAGTATAAAAGACTATGTAAACAGAAATCTCTTCACATTCCTCTTATAACCATATAGGTTTTCTATTTAATTTCTTGGATCTTTCAAAGCTATTTCATGCAGATATAGTAAACCACATGCACATACAAACAAGTTAACCTAAAGATATTTTCAAGAAAGTATTATTTTCTTGAGCTGTTACAAGGTCTTTCTGTTTATGTATTTATTGAGACATGATTTACTATGTGGTCAAGCTTGCCTTGAGCTTGCAGCTGTCCTTCATGTCCTCTGGAGTGCAGGAACTGCCTGCATGCAGCCCACACCCATGTTCTAAAGATCCTTTTAAGAAATATCTTCTACCCTTATAATGAGCCAGTGATTGTGAAACAGGAGCTATTATAGTTTGAAGCAATGTCCTACTGTTCACTTTGCTTTTAGGCCACTAAATCTTACTTTACATACCTCTTCTTGTCTTTGTTTCTGTTCTTCCATCTCTGCTTATCCTCTTCTGTGCGAGGGGTTAGTTCCCATGCTTCTTCCCTTGTCCGTCTGTTGCTTAGTTTATAGTGCCTTAACACAGGGAGCTGTGGAGGACCACAATTTTGTTGTTTCCCATGTCATAGTTAACGGCCTTAGCTAGGTGATTTTTATAGATTGTTCCAGGTGGTGTTGATATTTCTTTTTAACCAATAATTATTAATCCATCCTACTGTTATCGTTATTGCTGTTAGGCATTTAGTGCATTCCTTCAGATGCTTTTCTTGGCGTGTCAGGTTTCTATACTTTATTAACTTACTACCCTTTGTCATCATAGGGTGTGAAAGTTTTTAACAACTTTAGAACTTTTATCTTTTTACTGTTTATTTATTTTTCAGTTTACATGTTCATCTGCTATAGTCTTTAACTCCTAACCCTGGCTCTTGTACAGAAATGCATAAATTTACTCTTTCTTAATTTTTGGTTGGTATTATTATATCATCATTATAACTCAAACAAGTCCTTGTTCCTGTCTAATAAGTCCTACATTGTGAGTGGTGGCCATGTCTACATTCTCATATCGGAACTGTTCCTCTAACCATGCAAAAAGAGATTTTATATTTGGTTTAAGAAATACTGAAAAGTTACAGTAGAAATTGGATGCTGTGTTCTAAGGAGAAGGAACTTTATATCAACAGAAGGTACTTTTGCCATGTGTCAGCTTTTGTCAGTATAAAAACATGCAGTATACATCTCACCAGTGATGTTTAGGAAGTCAGGACTTAGGAGAATTTCATAAAATGTGTTTTGTTTATGAACATGGCATAGGAGAAAGGAGAGACTACATCAACTCTCTGCCCTTTCTTTTTCTCTTTGTGTTGTTAGATACCAAACCTAACTTGTTAGCCAGAACTGCTTGACTTCTGAGCTACATTCTAGCCGGCTGTTTTCAGTCTTTATTTAGGGATCTTGTTCTTTTTGCTGGATACTACTACTATGTCTGGTTTCCTACCAAAGTCTTCTAGAATCCTCCCATTCTCTTCCCTTGACCTACATCTCTCCTGCACCCCCCCCCCCCACTGCTGTTGGCATCTGGTATGAATGCTTTCCATACTTTTCTCCACTTAAGTGATACGTTCTTAGTTCCCCCAAATTACCAAACTATAATCATTTCTTCCTTTTGGCATAAATGTTCTCTTAATTAAATTGAATGATATCATTGCTTATAATTTTGCATGTTGTTATTTAAAAGCACTTTGGAAAAGGTGGGTTTTGTTTGTTTTAAAGATTTGCCTATCTTTGTATGTGTATTAGTGTTTTTGTATTTTGTATATGCATCATGTGTGCGCCTGATACTCGTGGAGGTTACTCAGATCCCTGAACGCTGTCAGTTATGAATGGTTGTGAACCACCATGTGGTTTTACCATACATTATTTAACCATTCCTTTTTTAAATGAACATTTGCTTTTTAAATTGTTTTAAAGCATTGTGTATGCTGTGTCATTGACTAACCTTGAAAGATATACCCCTGTATTTTGTTCCTTTATTTTTACATGAAAGATTCTCAGTTTTATTTTTATGGACATGTGTGAGTTAGGGAAGGAGGGGAAGAAAGGATATTTTGCACAAAGGGCTAAGCTGAGTGGTTATTGTACCACCAAATATAAGAAAATAACCTCCATACTTTTCCTAATAGGAGGTGTTTGAGTTTTGTTAGTGTGCCATATAGAATCTTTCTATTTTGCCAAGTACTTACTTGTAGTTAGCTCCCATTTTTCTAATAGTACAAGGATTTTTTTATTAGAAGCTGTTGATATTACAGCTGCAACTTTCATAGCTGTCATTTATTTTATATTCTCTCATGCTTTTTGTTGGTAGATTTGAAAATAGCACATTGAACTTTTGTTATCATTTTTATGCATTTTTGTATACTTTCTGTTTTATGGAGTTCCTACTTGGGATGAAAGCATCCTTTTTTATCTTAGATTATTTGTATGTACATATTTGAGTCCATCATAGTTAAATCATAAAAAGCAGAGCAACTTGGAGAGAGAGAGAGAGAGAGAGAGAGAGAGAGAGAGAGAGAGAGTCAGGTTGAAGGTTGATTGTAGAGACTTAACATTATGTAATCATGGAAGTAGATTACATGCAAGTAGTTAAATTCTAAAGTAGATTAAAAGTGTATGTGAGGTTCATATATCTTTTATAAAAGAAAAAGGACTTAAGCTTGGTGTTTCTAGGAAAGAGTTGTCACATTTAAATGAGTTTCATATAAATTGACATATTCCAAATATAGATTCCTTTGAAAAATGTCATGGTTGAATACAAGGTAGTAATTAATTGCCTCACTTTGAGTACTTAGATTTTTTTTATTATTTTTTTAAAGTTCTTTTCACATAGACCATTTTAATTGTTTGGATCAAAATTCTTTGACCTGGATGGCTGGAAGAAGCAGCCTAGTTACAGCTATTTTAATGATGCTTCTAGGTTTCCTTTCTGTGTGATAAATCTTTCTTTTGTAACTTTGCAGGATTTTGTATATGTAAATAATGTTTTCTTTTGTGTGTGTGTGTGTGTGTGTGTGTGTGTGTGTGTGTCTGTCTGTCAGTGTGCAAGGATCCTGAGACATCTCATTGTCTTGGCCTGTATATAGGTTTACTATTTTTTTTCCTGTTTGTATTGGCAGAATTTGTCTGCTTGAGTGTGACCACACACATGTTATGTGTATATTCAAGTGAGTGGTTCTCTGTTTCATCAAATGTAAGCAGCCAGTATTAGAATAAAATGGAGATAATGGAGGGGGTAAAAAAAAAAACTGTCTGGAAGCAAGTTAAATAATAGCTTTGTCTTTGACATGAACTGGGTTTTGTCTATAGCACCTTAGATTTATACATTTGGGTATGTGTACTTGTGTTCTCTCCCCTTTTTCCAAGTAGAAAGTATAAATTCTAAATGCTGAACGAGTAGCCTGCCAGGCATCACCAAAGAAAAACTTGTAGGGGAGGAAAAGGAAAAAACAGTTTGATAAACCCCTCAGGCTGCAGTTAACTGATAAACAGAACTTACTTGGGCATCAGAAAGTAGGATATAGAAGATGATTAGAGAGTGTGAGTGCATGTGTGAGTGTGTGTGTGTGTGTGTGTGTGTGTGTGCGCGCGTGCGCGCGCGCGCCTGCACATTTCATGGTTTTCCTTATTCTCTGTGAGTACTGTTCACTATAAAGGGTAATAAGGGTTTATATAATGTCATTCTTCAAAAGAGTAAGAAATACTCTGTGAGACATAATCTTTTCAATGACTTTTTCTCGGTATTATTGCTGTATATTGATTTCCTTATAATTTTCAGAATCAATTATAATCACTTACAAGTATTAGTAATTTCAGAGAAAAACGAAGCAGACAAATACAAAAGAAATGTTGGCATTTGGAATGGTCCATACAAAGACCAATCTCATGACTTGCTTTTTCCCCTCTCACATAAGCAATTATTTACTATTTATAATTTTATGTATCATTTATATATTAGTAGTTGGTTTTTTTTAAGTGGATATTCTCTGTATTTACATTTTAAATGTTATCCCCATCCCCTTGCTTCTATGAAGGTGCTCCCTCTTCCAACCATCCTCTCCCACCTCAGTGCCTTGGCATCCCCTACACTGGAAAAACAAGCCTTTACTGGACCAAAGGCCTCTTCTCCCATTGATGCCAGACAATGCTATTCTCTGTTACATATGCAACTGGAGCCATGGGTCTCTCTGTACTCATTGGTTGGTGTTTTAGTCCTTGGGAGCTCTGGAGGTTTTGGTTGGTTGGTAATGTTTTTCTTCCCACGAGGTTGCAAGCTCCTTCAGTCCTTTCTCTAGCTCCTTCATTGGTGTTTCTGTGTTCAGTCCGATGGTTAGCTGCAAGCATCCTCAGCTGTATCTTTATGACTCTGGCAGTACCTCTAAGGAGGTCTCCATATCAGGCTCCTGCCAGTAAGCACTTTTGGCATCAGCAGTAGTGCTTAGGTTTGGTGGCTGCATATCGGGTGGATCCCCAGGTGAGGCAGTCTCCAGATAATCTTTTCTCCAATCCCTGCTCCTCCCTTTATCCCTGTATATTCTCCCTGTGAGTGTTTTGTTTTCCCTTCTAAGAAGGACTGAGGTATCCACACTCTGGTCTTACTTCTTTTTGAGCTTCAGAAGGTCTGTGAATTGTTTCTTGGGTATTCTGAGCCTTTTGGGCTAGTATCCACTTATCAGTGAGTGCATACCATGTGTGTTCTTTTGTGACTGGGTTACCTCACTCAGGATGATAGCTTCTAGTTCCATCCGTTTGCCTAGGAATTTCATGAAGTCATTGTTTCTAATAGCTGAGTAGTACTCCATTGTGTAGATATACCACAGTTTCTGTATCCTCTGTTGAAGTACATCTGGGTTCTTTACAGCTTCTGGCTATTATAAATAAGGCTGCTTTGAACACCCTAAAAATTCCACCAGAGAACTCCTACAGCTGATAAACAACTTTTGCAGAGTGGCTGGATATAAAATTAACTCAAACAAATCAGTTGCTTCCTCTACTCAAAGGATAAACAGGCTGAGAAAGATTAGGAAATTGACACCGTTCACAATAGTCACATAGAATATAAAATATCTTTGTGATCCTAACTAAGCAAATGAAAGATCTGTATGACAATAACTTCAAGTCTCTGAAGAAGGAAATTGAAGAAGATCTTAGAAGATGGAAAGATCTCCCATGGTCATGGATTGGAAGAATCAACATAGTAAAAATGGCCATCTTGCCAAAAGCAATCTACAGATTCAATGCAATCCCCATCAAAATTTCAACTCAATTCTTTATAGAGTTAGAAAGAGCAATTTGCAAATTTATTTGGAATAACAAAAAGTCCAGGATATCGAAAACTATTCTCAACAATAAAAGAACCATTCCTGGCCTCATGCTGCATTACAGATCAATCGTGATAAAAACTGTCTTGTATTGGTACAGAGATAGGCAGGTAGATCAGTGGAATAGAATTGAAGACCCAGAAACGAACCCACATACCTGTGGTCTCGTGATCTTTGACAAAGGAGCTAAAAACATTCAATGGAAAAAGGACAGCATCTCCAACAAATAGTGCTGGTTCTAATGGCAGTCAGCATGCAGAAGAATGCAAATCAATTCTTACTTATCTCTTTGTACAAAGGTCAAGTCCAAGTAGATCAAAGATCTCCACATAAAACCAGGTACACTCAAGCCAATAGAAGAGAAAGTGGGGAATTGCTTAGAATACATAGGCACAGGGGAAATTTTCCTGAACAGAACACCAATGGCTTATGCTCTAAGATCAAGAATGGACAAATGGGACCTCATAAAATTGCAAAGCTTCTGTAAGGCAAAGGATACTGTCAAAATGACAAAATGGCAACCAATAGATTGGGAAAAGATCTTTATCAATCCTACATCTGATAGAGGGGTAGTATCCAATGTATACAAAGAACTCAAGAAGTTAGACTCCAGAGAATCATATAATCCTATTAAAAATTTTTGGTACAGAGCTAAACAAAGAATTCTCAACTGAGGAATACTGAATGGCCCAGAAACACCTGAAGAAATGTTCAACATCCCTACTCATCACGGAAATGCAAATCAAAACAACCTTGAGATTCCACCTCACACCAGTAAGAATGGCTAAGATCAAAAACTCAGGTGACAGCAGATGCTGGCGAGGATGTGGAGAAAGAGGAAAACTCCTCCACTGTTGGTGGGATTGCAAGCTGAAACTCAGTCAGGCAGTTTCTCAGAAAATTGGACATAGTACTACCTGGGGACCCAGCTTTACCACTCTTGGGTATATACCCAAAAGACTCTCCAACATATAACAAGGACCTATGTGTATGAACCATATGTATTAACCTAGATGTATAAACTTGACAGGTCAGGGATCCAGCTCCTGTACTTCTTAAATACAGGTACCATTGTGGCTGTAGGGAACTGTAATTAACCGTTAAAATTCCTTGGATAGTAAATGAAGAAAATCCAGTTCATACTGTACTAAACTAAGAGGATTCCCCTTCTTCCTAAAACTTGTTCCTGGGGAGTCATCTACCCGATAGGAATAGGTTATGTTAGACCTTAGAGCAATGGTTCTCAGCCTGTGGGTTGTAACCTCTTAGAGGTTGCCTAAAACCATTGAAAAAGACATATTCACATTATGATTCATAACAGGAAAATTACAATTAAGTAGTAGCAATGAAAATAATTTTATGGCTGGGGGTTACCACAACATGAGGACTTGTATTAAAGTGTCACAGCATTAGGAAGGTCGTGAACCACTGCCTTAGAGTGTTGTATTACCTGTACTAAGTTGCTTGTCATTGCCTGAGGGAGTGGGACCTTATGTCCTTCAGTGTCTGCAGCTGAGGCAAGTCCTCAACAATCTGTTACTTTATTGCAGAGTACAAAGCATCTTTTTTACCTAGTTTGAAAGGGGAGAAAAGCAGTAAGAATCGGTTTCTGTTAGGTGTTCCTCATTTGGATTTATTAAATTTAAATTAGGGTAGAATTTTACTGTCTGTCCATCTAATATATATTTTGTAAAGAAAAAGAAGGCATTTGATAATTAAGGTGAGTAGAGCCACCGGAGTTAGATTTCAGTGAGGAATGAGGTGTTTTTAAATTCTGAAACTTGAGGCTGTTACGAGTGAGATGCAGTTGTTCAGTCTCTTCTGTTTAGTTGGGAGGTAGATAAGGGCTTAAGGCTTTCATTAAAATCTATACCGGCAGCCACACATATAACTGTGTTTTATATGTATGAGGCTTTGCCTGTAAGTTTGTCTGCACCAGGTTGATACAGTGGTCGTGGAGGTCAGAATAGAATGTGGGTTCTCCTGGAACTGAGCTGCTCTGTAGGTGCTGCAGATTGTACCCCAGTCCTTTGGAACAGCAGCCAGTGTTTAACCACTCAGCCATCTTTCCAGCCCCCATGATTTTTAATAAAACCAGTAGTTTCACTGAATTTTCTGTAAAGCCATTAATGTCTCTTATATTAAAATAATGCCTTAAGCCCTACTTAAAGCAAAATTCTTTAGTAGGAGGAGGAGGAGCAAAATTAGTAGGTTGTTTTACTCTGTAGTGCTGCATTCATATTGAATATTTATATCACACCAGGGAGCCAGAAGCTATTGTTCTAAGAATTTGGAACTTTATTTTGGAAGTAGTATAAAAACTCATGGTTAAGAAATGGAAATCAATAGATTTTACTAGGAGAAAGAATGGGGGGTAGAGCTTTGTCCCAGCACACATTTTACTAAGTAGACATCAATATGCTTTTCCATGGAGGATATTCTTAAGAGAGTTGGAAAAGAAAGCTGGAAATATGGAAATATCTTAGCATTTATGTTTCTTTTCCTGAAGCAATTTTAAACTGGATATGAATAACCAACATTTATTAAATGTAGGGTTGAGTGTAGCATCTCATCCCTGTAATCTCAGTGTTTAGGAAGTGGAGGCAGAAGCACCAGAAATTGTTGAAGACCATCTTTGAGCTACATGTCAAGTTATCTTTTTAAAAAAAATAAAAGAAAATAGGAATGGGAAAGATGGCTTAACAGTTAAGATCACCAGTTTCTCTTCAGAGTGTCTAAGTTTGAATCCCAGTGTTCGCATGGTCACTTACAACTGTAAGTTACAACATGGTCTGTAGTAACTCTAATTTCAGGGAACCCAATACCTTTTTCTGGCCTCTTTGGGCACTGTATGCATGTGGTATAAAGGCATACATGCAGATTCATACATTTAAAATTTAACAACAGCGATTGGAAAGAGCTTGGAGCACTTGCTGCTTTTGTAGAGAATTTTGTTTTAGTTCCAGTACCTACGTGGTGGCTCACCACTACCTACTCCAGTTTCGGGGGATCTGATACCCCGCTGGTTTCCTTGTGTATCAGGCAGGCACCCATGTGGTGTACATACATTTAAGTTAAACATGCATAAAATAATTAGAATATCTTAGGTACATCTTGATAAATGAATGATTTCTTAAATATTTCCCCCCAGTTCTTCAACATCTTTGAATTTCTCTTGAATAAAAATTCTCTCTCTCTCTCTCTCTCTCTCTCTCTCTCTCTCTCTCTCTCTCTCTCTCTCTCTCTCTCTCTCCCTCCCTCCCTCCCTCCCCCCCCCACTCCCCTTCCCTCCCTCCCTTCCTTCCTTTTCTTCCACACATTATTTCCTTCTGTCTCTCTTCTCACAGTATGTTATCATGGGTGTGTATGTGTGTGGATACAGCTTTGTCAGTGAATGTATTCATGTGAAGACCAGAGGGTTACGTCTGGTATCTTTGCTCACTTGCTCTCCGGATTTATTTATTTAAGATTAAAAAAAATTATATGAGTGTTTACTTATGTGTATATGTGTGTACTACCTGTTTATCTAGTCCCTAAAGGTGTCAGTTCTCCTGGAACTGGAAGGAGACAGTTGGGGGGCTGCCATGTGGATATTGGGAACCAAATCTGGGTCTTCTGCAAGAGTACCGGATGCTCTTAACTGCTGAACCACGTGTCCAGCCCCATCCAGCTTTATTTTTTGATGTAGTCTCTAGTTTTATCTAAACTTCATCAGTTTGGTTAGGTTGGCTGGCCAGAGAAATTCAGTGATACGGGATTGGCCTCCTCCCATATTTTCTGGTTTATTCTCTATTAGTTGTTACATGTTATTAGTTTCATTTTTGAGTAGCTATAAATTCCTGAGGGGAGGTGACCTAGACCTGTGAATTTTGTGTATTAAATGTAGAATAGAAATTGAAGAAGCACTCATTGAATTAGTTGTAAATATTTAATAATATTAGCACAAACATTATAAAGGAACCTGGCCTTCTGTACCTACTATGTGCCAGGAATAAGTAGCTATATGTGGTTTGATCTTAATTTTGAAAGTGTGAACTTGGTACTGTTAAAGTATAGTCCAGTGTCTATTGTAAGACTCCACAGCAGAAACTTGAATTGCTCTTTTCTGAATTAGCATGATTCCACAATTCCTGTCCTTAACCATCACACAACAGTGCATGTCTTGTTGAGAGAAATGTTGTGTTAAGTTGCTAATATTATGAATTATAATAGTATCATTTTCTGCCCTCAGTACATTTATTATAAAAACAACCACATTTAGAGAGAAACTGAAAAGATACAGTGAATAACCATGTATATGTCCATTTCCTTGATTCTGTTAAGGTTTGGTACATTTACCTAATCACATACCTGCATTTCAGTCATTTCACAACAAACAGCTTTATTCTTAACACTGTAGCTTAGGCCATTATTGAAATTGTTTCATTTTTCTTTTTTTCTATAAAACTGTCTTGGTTCCCAGCTGGTGGTGCTTTGTGAGGTATTGGATTACGAATACTGACCCATTTGATGGATTCGTGATCGGCTGACACTTTTGGTAGGTGGTAGAAACTAGGAGACAGGATAGTTGAAGAGGTAGGTCACTAGGAGTGCTCTGGAGTAATAATTGTTCTCTTTCCCTATCTCTGAAGTCGAGCCACCTTCTCTGCTGGCATGCTCTTGCCATTGTGATATTCTGCTCACAGGCCCATGGCAGTGTAGCCTGTTTGAAGACTTTTCAACCATGAGGCAAAATATATTGTTTCCTCTCTTGTTTTCTTGAGTATTTTAAACTAGTTATGTAGCTCGGTGTTAGGATGCTTGCCTGGCATGCTTAAGGCTCTAGGTTAGACTCTTAGTACAGAATGGGGTAAGGATAGGAAAGAGTTCTTACCTTCAGCAACATACCAAATGTAGGAAGACAGAATAAGACTTAAAGTTTTAAGTTAATATTTCTTGCTGGTCAACTGGTAATTGCTTTATCATTTGGCACGACTATGTATGATGCCAAACTTCTCTGGGTTTTGGTAAGTATGTAGACTCAGACCCAGAATATGCTAGACAGACATTCAACCACTGAGCTATGAGACATATTTTTAATTTAAAACCATATGGACTAAGTGTGGTAGGTAGTACATGCCTCTACTCTCAGTACTTGGGAGGCAAAAGCAGGCAGATTGATCTCTGTGAGTTGAAGGCTAACCTGCTTTACATAGAGTTACATAACATGTAACTGTCTCAAAAAACTAAATAAAAAATAATATAGAGGTATAAATTTGTGTAGATATTCACTGAGTGTCCTGTATATGTGTGGAGAACATAATTTGAGCTGTTATAAGGAAGAAATAAAGAAATACTTAACTTATTCTTGTAGATCTTCTGTGTTCCAGCCTTGGCTAGTCACAAAGCATATAGCATTAACAAGTTGGCTGCTTATCAAGAAGTGACCTGAGGAACAGGTCTGTTGATTTTTCTAAAACCTCCTGGGACATATTTTCTAATTGTTTCTACGTCTGATTCCACTTATTCAGACTTTTGCAATTAAGTCTTTCCTCTAAATAAACCAGTATTTCTTTCTTCTTTTGATTGATTGTTCTGAGATAAGATCTTGTTATACTGCCCAGACTGGTCTCTAACTTGTAACCCTTTTACTTTGGCATTCAAACTGCTGGTTTTACCCCCACCTGGCTAAAGCCTATCTCTTTACCAGACAAAAGCATGGTTTGTTTTTGTTGCCTTAGTCACTGGGAAGATCAAGTCCAGGTACTGTTTTATTGTTCTGACAATGCTACCTAATCCCTTATTATGGATTATTAAAAACACTCTAGGACTTGGATCTTTGTAACCATGCATACTACTGTATTCATTTCTAAAGGTTCTTAAAGACTATGAAACATATTCTGGTTCTTTGGGATTAATAATCTTTGCTTTTAAATCATCGTACATCTAATTTAACCATTCTGCACATAAAAATTTATTATTACACCTTTTTGATTCTATAGAATTAGGCCCTCTGTAAATTATGCCCACCCCCCAAGTACCAGGCACCAACCAGTTGGTCTTCATTTATTTGACAGCTAAGACTTTGGGGAGGGAAAGGCAGCTCTCACACATGCTAGTCACGTGCTGTATTACTTAGCTGTATCCTGATATGTATGTTGTCATTGATTTGTTTTTCTGAGACAGAGATTCTCTGAGTAACAGCCCTAACTGACCTGAAGCTCAATGTATAGACCAGCTTAGCCTCAAACTTGCAAAGTTAAAGGTGTATGCCAACACCAACTGGCACTGCCCCCCTCCAGAATGTTTTAGCCCTCAAAATAATAAAACCGATTAGCTAATATAGATGACTATTGATTCTTATCTGATCATTTTTATAGAAAAGCAACTTGGAGCTTTGATAATCTTACTTTAGCTATAAATAGCAGTCAAAGGATGGAGCTATGCTCCGAGCACAATTGTGAATGACTGTGCAGTGGAGTTGATCCTTCCCTATGATTCTCTTTGTATATTCTCCCTGTTTCTCTAGGTAAAGTCTCTTGAAATTTGTAAAAAGGCATTGAGAATTGTTTCTACAGTTTTAAAATATGGTTCCTGTGAAAAAGATGAGTCACTAGGCTTTGCCAGTTAAGAGTTGCTCACAGGTGCTCCTATAAGCTGATTTCTTGCAGATTCCTATGAGGCCTTAGACTTTGTTAACAGACTGGGTTAAGGGCATAGAGGGCATAATTCATGGGTTTCCCGGGTTAAGATTCTTCATTATACTTGCAGTGGAGATGTCTTGCTGTCTTTTTAGATAGTGAAGAGCGGTTAAAGATTTGCTTACAAGTTTTTCTAAAAGAGCTGGGAAGAGGGAGGTCAAGCTTGAATTGGGGAAAGCGGTGTAGAATACACTTGGCCTTCTTTTCTCTTCTTTCTCTGTAATGATAATTTGTAGCACATTTTGTCCAAGGGGAAACTTCCACCTGGTTGGTCAGACACATTTTTATAAAAGGAGAGTGGGAACCACTTTAAATAACCTTGATAGAAGTACCTTCTTTGTATTTCAGTGGAAACTTGAAAATTCTGTGGTTATCCAGGCGGTCTTAAAACAGCTGATAGTCAGTTTTAAGATTAAAATGTAATTTTAAATGGGATTTTAAGATTAAAATATAAGAGAATTGTATTAATAAGCTGTAGTTTTTAGCTCCATAAAGTATGGAGATTTGTTCCTTTTGTAAAATTTAAAGTCACCATTACTGATGGTAGCTAGCGTCAACATAATTATTTTTGATATAAAAATGTATGTTGTGTTTCCTTCCTCTCCCTTCAGTAGTTACTGGGTTTCTGCTATGAGAACTCTCATAGCCTCTGATGGGGAAGAATCACTGAGTATTGGAAAGGAGAGGTGTTTACATGTATGTAGAGGGGTACATACGTACTTCAGTAGTGGTGTAGAAGGTGATGCTGAGGTGAGAGCGCACACACACCCTTTTCTGTCACTCTGCTTTTGACTTCTTTGAGGGAGGGTTTATTCCTGACCCTATAGCTAATGGCATGTGGCTAGGCTAACAGCAAGCAAGCCCCAGTGATCCTATCTCTTCCCACGTCTAGGTTAGGGTTACAGGTGTTTAAGATGCTTATACTGTGCATGTAACATGCTTGTGTGGTGGATGCTGGGATCCAAACTCAAGTCCTTATAGATACACTGTAAATGCCATCTCTGTCAGCTTTGGGGCTGTATAAGTAGGAGGTTCACACAAGATCTGAGAATCATTCATGGCAGTTGGTACCTAGAAAGGAATGTTGTTCTGCCCTAATAGTGCCTAGGTATAGCATTCTGAGTAGGTAATCAGCCAAAAAAGTACACCAGTAAAACAATCTTTCCTTTTCTTATTCATACCTACTGAGCTAGCATCTGGAGTAGAGTGAGTCTTACAGTCCTAACATGGTTAGCACCTACAGACTTCGGTAGTGATAATGCAAGATGATCCTAGCATTTATCCACTGAAGTAGAGGCCAAGTTTCAGTTTATTAAGTCCAGGTACCAGCGTGGCTTTTCAGGTTGGGGTACTGTACCTGAAGAATTAAGAGGAGCAACCAACCCCAGGGCTTGTTGTGAGCCCTGCTTTCTACCCAGTTGTTAAGGCTGTTGGCTCTTTAGTGTGGTTTGTTATGTGTGTTTTGTGTGCCCCCTTCCCCTTCATAGCCACATTTTGCCTTTGTGAACAAAGACAGCAAACACATTTGACATTGAAAAGCAGCGTGGTCAGTCAGAACAGTTGTTCATTTAACTTGTGTCACAAACGCCTGTTCAGGTTTCTCCTGTCAACACTTGTAGGTTTCGGGAGAAAATTATAAACAAAGGAGACATTTGTGGGGTTTTTTTTTTTTACAGTATACACAATTTTAATAACAAAACTTTTCTGTACACTGTATTATAGTCCCACCAACCCAGTTCCTGTATAATAGTATTTTTCTCCTATCCCCAACAACCCTCCCCCCATGGCTCTTAAAGGTAATTGAACAAATGAGTTTGGACTGTACTTTGAGTTTGCAGTCAGTGTTCACAGGGTCACCAAACAGTCCATGTATCATACTGATTTTAAAACACAAGGAAGAAAAGGTTAGTTGAAGGAGTTGGAGATGTTTCCAAATGTCTGCGATAGCAGAATGAGAAAGCATGAATGGGCATTTTCTAGGTTTGGCCTTATTCAAGTGCTATGAATTTGCCCCAGGTTAGCTAAGGAAATGCTTATTATCTATAGATGGCCCATGTTATCTTTTTAAAAACATCTTTTTAAAACAAGCATTTTAACTGAGAATATATGAAAATTATGTTCCAAACAGACTTGAGATAGTGCTGTCACTGGATTGCTGTATTAGGAAAATTATCATGTAATTTGCCTGTTAAAATATTCCTTAAAATTTTATATGTGTGTGTGTGTACGTGTGTACGTGCATGCGTGTATGTGTGTGTGTGTGTGTGTGTGTGTGTGTGTATATATATATATATATATATATATATATATATATATATATATATATATATATATATATGAGAGAAAGGGAGGAAATTTTTAGCTCCACCCCTTACATAGCTATGTGTAGGAAGTAAGAAAATAACACTTTCATATTTCAGAATTCAGATGAGTGCTGCATAGAGCTTGCTTTTACTGGAAAGATGGAGTTTAGCTTTTGGTGACTAGCATTATGATAAGCAGATGGATTTTAATAATTAGTGTGGAATTAGGAAGTTTAGTCAATTCCATTCATTGAATTAGTACAGAAATTAACTTAGACTCATTAAGAAATTACATGTGATAATACAAAAAAATTTTTTTTGGCTTAAATAGTGTCTGTTTTTCGATGCCAGTGATATGGGTTTTGTGTGAATTTTTAGATATATCGGCCCACTCCCTTTTCAGAAAGGTGAGCTTGAATTCCCTGTAGGCTACAAAAATAAGTGGCAGCAGTTGCAAACTAATTTTAATTCCTAGCTACATTTCATTTTTTGAGAAATTACTTACTGACTTCTGATCATCATTTTTCACTAGCTTTTAAAATAGGGAAGAGGGAAAGCTGGGTGGTAGTGCTTAAGAGATAAAACCCTACCTGAAAGCCTTCACTATTATGACTAGGAACTACATGTGGTTTTGCTGCTGGCCAGTTGGTAGCACAGATACTGCAATACAAATATATATCAACTAAATGGAGCCTTGTTTCCTGTAGGCAATTAGAAATGGCAATTTGTGCTTTACGTGAGAATAACCTGGTTGGCACTATCATTACCAAAAATGTGGAAGGAAAAAAATACCCACCCACCCCCAATAGTTTGCATTGGTGGCTTTTGACACTGTTCTTCCTCAAATGCTAAGTGGCTTATTCTGCTACATGCAGTCCACTTTACTAACTATATTCTTTAGGATTAATTGGAGTTCCTAGTTAATATTTTTTACTTTTTAGCTCACAGTTTGAACTAATTTTGCTTGTGATTTGAAATGATGAAAACCACTCATCATTTAGGCCCAATGGAGTCTTACATGCTCAAAACTGTATTTCGAACAAGCTGTCTGTCACCTGACAAACGGCCGTGGTCACCATGATAAATGAGTTGTTAAATCCTAGCCCACGGAGCTCATTTGTAATAGGGCTTCTGATGCAGCTCCTCAGTGGGGAAGCAGCGAGCTATGCTCTCTGCCGGAAAACCAGCATCTGTCTCAGCTCAAGACAAACCCAGCGTCAGGTTTATCAGGAGATGAAATGCTTGCCACAGATCAACTGAATTGAACTGCTCCGAGGCTTTGCCAAACTAATCTACTCATCTTAAAAAATATAAAGAACATATTTTCACTGAAATGTGAATATTGTTTGCTTTTTGCTAAGAGATTTGAAATGTGGGTATATTTTTCAGTGCTAAAGAAAAATTATGATTGAATCTAGGTCTCTAGTAACATTTTCAGTCAAATCCCGGGGAGAAAATCAACCTTGATGAAGGATACTGTGTTATAGTAGCGACTTTCTTTAAGGACTTACATATTTTTCCACATAAAAATGCTTGTTTTCCTTTCTGAAATCAAAGTGACAATTTTCTGTTTTCTATGTGAACTGGTAACTTAAGTCTTAACTCCCCAGTATGCCATCATTTGCCTTCAAGAAGCCAGAGTTGAACACTTGTGATTCTTACTGAAAACTATGGCATCGTTGTCAGTTGTTACTGTGATTAGAGTTCATATTTACACTGTTGAATCTCCTCCCATATCACACAGGTCCCTGAGTATCACTCACTTGGTGCAAATTGTACATAGTCATGTTTGCTGCCTAGTAACTTCCACTAACCTGAGAGCCAGGCTCTCAGAATCTTTCCCTGTTCTTATCCCCCACATTCATGATGTGTTCACTTGCTGTTGTGCTGGCAGGGGCCAATGTCAAAAGCTCTGCCTTAAGATTTGCCTCAGAAATAGGTTGGTCCTGTCTGAAAAGGAGCTACTGGGATAAATGTGTATGTTTATTAAAGGGAAAGCTTTAACATCCTACTTTGAAAGCAATTTTTGTATTTTTTATAATATAACAAATCAGGGTTAGGCACCTTTAGTAGCCAATTATTTTTAATTCAGATCTTTGAAGTTTAAAGATCAGAAAAAGGCAAAAGGAAGAGTCTTAAACAGTTTGTCAAGGCATCTTTAATCATGAGAGGGGATGTATTTTCAAACTGGATGGAGTATCAGGATTGTTAAGTTGACTCAGTTTTTCTATTTCCCAAATGCAAATTTTTACATAATAGATGATTTAGTAAGTTTATTAGTAAAATGGTAATTTAATACTAGTTTAAAATAATAGGCTAAATGCCACAAAAATCAGCATGTTCATTATAAGTCAAACTAGAGTTGTATAAGAAGTCAGCATAGTTATTTAGTATTGATTTATTATAATGAGATCTTTTTATATTTGCTTGGATTTATTGTTGAAATATATTAAAGAGTCACCCAGTTTTATTAGAGTTATATAAAAGGTGCTGGTTTCATGATGTAACTTAGATAATGTTTAAGCCAAGCCAAACTGAAAGAATAGCATTTAATATTTACCAGTCTTAAGCACACATGTAAGTCTACCTCTTAAACTGGCAGTAAATTATAGTTTGAGTAAATACCACATTATCTTACAAGAGAACTTTTTTGTCTCCTTTTTAAGTAGGAAGCCAGTTGTGGTCCATAGGATAGAATAATAATCAAACAGGTTTTTGTCCCTACCTATATTTGTTTAGTAGCTTCTTTTGGAACTGTTTTCAGTACAAAAAAAAAAAACATATGGAGACCTTAGCACAAATGTTTACATACAATTGTATATAATTACATACATGAAATTTTTTATATTGAAGTAAGCATTTAGACTTTCCAACAAGAGTGCAAATTAATATGAGCATTGCTTCATTTAACACTTAAAATGTTTTCATTTAAAAAATTAAAAATACTTCAACACTTCAAAAACTCAAGTCTCCACTTGGTTTGGAAAATTAGGCTTAATGTCACCATTGGTAAAAATTAGATATGTATTTAGCCCCTACTATGTAAAATAGGTTACTTATCTGATGTGATTTTTTTTTTTTTTTTTTGATGATGAGTAGATATTATACTTCACATTCTTTGTATGGCAGCTGCTGACACTTGCACTGTCCATAACCATTAATGATGATGAAAGGTCCTTCATGGGTGGGTTCATACTCATTATACGGTCCTTGGTCTGACATGTTTGACATATGGAGTCGTGTTTGGGATCGGAGCTGCCTGTGGTTCTGAATCATTGAGCACTGCCGAATTCTTCTTAAAGTGGGAGGGCAGCACTTCCTGGAAATGAACACTATAAAAATAATAAAAAAGAAAGAAAACAATAAAGCCATTGTTCCTGTAATTACTCGCTGAGTAAAGATGGCATTGTCTGGTTCAGGAAAGTGTTCCTCTGTAGTGACTGCTATGCCTGCAGTAGTTGGAATTTCTTTGTCTCCTACATGGTAACTTGATGAGCTTATTTTTGTATATTCAGTGGTTGGATCTCTATAAGTTGTAGCCATGGCAGTGACAGTGGTTGATAAATTCCAGCAGAGCTGAAACCCGTGGACTGCATCTAGAATATCCTCCCCTTGGGTGTGGTCAGGGCTGTGGCATAGGATGGAATGCTCCCACCGACCTTGGAAACTGCCCAGCCAGGAGGCAAGAGCACATACTCTGGGGCTGCATTCCCACAGATTGCCAGAGAGGCCAACGGTTGTGAGGGATCTCAGGGAGTTTAAGATTTTGGAATCAAGACTATTTAACTTGTTGTTATCCATGAGAAGTATTTTAAGATTAGGCATGGTCTCGAACACTGTCAAGTCGATGGCTTTGATTTCATTTCCAGTTAGGTCTAGCTTTTCTAAAGTGCTCCAGGTCCATTCCATCCCACATGTCAAGTTGCTGATTTTGTTCCATTGTAAGAAGAGTGTGTGCAGACTGCTTAGCCGGAGGAAATGAGCAAAATTAATCTTTGTCAGCTGATTGTGCTCTAGATGAAGCTCTCTCAGTTTGATCAATCCTGCAAATCCATTGCGAGCTAAACTTCGCAAACGGTTTGTGCTCAAATCCAGAAACTCTAGACTACGACAGTCCCAAAACAGGCGTACTGGGATAGTCCGCAGGGAGTTGGAACGCAAATGCAAGGTCTGCAGCTTCCGAAGGCCATAGAAGAGCTCAGGATGCAGAGATGACAGCTGATTAAAAGACAGGTCCAAATTTTGCAGATTAATCAGTTGGGTAAAAGTTGTGTTTGGCAAGTAAAATATTTTGTTGGAACTTAAGATTAGCTCCTTTAGTTTATATAGTCCTTGGAAAGCATCTTCCTTTACTGTTGAGATTTGATTGTGATCTAAGTGGAGCCAGGTGAGTTGACTGAAGCTGGCAAATTGATCTCTTTCAAGCGCTGTGATGTGATTGTGCCTCAGGGACAGGCCCAGAGAACCCCTGTCGGTGGCGTTTGGCACTGAGTGGAAGCCCTGAGAGTCGCAGTAAAACAGCAGCTTCTCACAGCGGCATTTAGGTGGACACGCCATACCCAGGGCAGGCAGCATCTTCAATACCACACTCAGTGCATATATTGCTGCCAGCATAGGGGCCCCTAATGGCCACTTGAAATGTAAGCCTGCAGAATATAATTTAAGGAAAACAAGAAGATAGGATATGTTTCAGCAGAACACAGGGGCTGTTAAAAACAACAAAATGTAACATCATAATGAAAGATTTCACTGCATATAACATTTTTCATTTACTGCAGAAAATTAACCTTGTTTGTAGACTGGAACACAACTTAAAACATGTATAAGAGAGAGATTAAAAACATTTCCCTTTTAAAAAACGTTATCCATTTACATAAATTAAAATCTCGAACCAAGTGATTTGCATCATAAAATGGGAATTCACCGGCTTACTTTTATAAAGACGTGATTTCTCTTTGATTGAACAAGCCATAGAAATGCATGGACTTACCCATTCTTCTGAGCACATTGGAGGCTGCATTCAGTCGAGGTTGTCAGACTCAACGCAGTGAGTCTGTAAAAGGCTCTAACATGCAGGAGCCTTTGACCAGTTTCCTGTTTTCTGTGTCCCAGGCTTTTCTAGTAAAATTCAAATCTATCGGGGTGAATTGGTCTTTTCCTTAGGATATTCCTCTGGAAAGCATTGATGTCATTTTCTTGGTGCTCTGATCCCCTAAATCGGCTTTGATTATAAGTTAATAATTTGCTCCTCCTGATTACCGCTGATCATCAGAGCTTCAGGCTTTCCTTTCCGCAGCTGTTAGTTCTCTCAGTCTTAACTTGTTGATGGCAGATGGGCGGCTTGTTGCAGAGAAGAGCTTCTGGAGCAGCATGAGTGCATTTACTGAAAAGCTTTCCGAGAAACGGCACAAGAATGGATTTGCTTATGTGCTGCGACCACACAGAACTGTATATAGGCTGACGTCACCGGGTGACGTGTCTTTTGTTTGGGTTTTCCAGAAGCTTTACTGTTTAAAAGCACTGTGCTTTGTAACGGTGTCAGGGTCGTTACAAGACCCCCTGTTTACAATAAATTGAGAAAGAAGAACTCCTGATTTGAGAATTTGGTATTCCTTCAGTGTAGGAAGCAACAATGAGGTTGTAATAAATGCTGCATTCAAGAAGACCCATCTGAACAGTGAGTTGGACTAGCAGAGTGATGATTTTTAATGCGTGTGAGAGCTAGTGTTAGACTGCCGATTCTGCATAGAGATCATCTAAATGGGCACGATTGATTTATGAAGTGCTGATTTAATGCCAGCCTATGCAAGGTACGCCTCTGCTCTGGTAGTTTGGAAAGCTACTCAATTGCCTTGTTGTCATGCTTAGTAAAAAGCAAAGTGTGACTGACTGTGTTGGTAAACTAAGTGGGCTTAGTTACTTTGTCATTAAGAACTTAACATTATAAAGCACAACAAAGAGGAATAGTTTCCAAAAGAAACAATTTTGGCTTTTTTTCTTCCCCTCCATTGAGAATTTCAAGGGAACTCTAATCCTTTTCTGCTTATTATATAACAATGTTTTGTTACCACACTGGTTGGAAAACAGTGCTGAGTCGATCTTTGAATGTCCTACTAGAGGAGAGGAGCAGATTGACACCATGATTTTTATACACGTGACCTAGATGTTAACAGTGGAGCAGAGACAATTTTGAACAAGTATTGCAGTGTGCCTGGATTCTGACAGTCTTCAGGATTTCTACTTCAGCATCTTACCTATTCCTTAGCTAAAGGTCATAGTTACTGCCGAGATTGAGGTGTTATAACATCAAAATAGCATTTGCATACTATCTCTTACTGGTATGTTTATGAACTGACTTTGAATCTCATATCAGCTCTTGTTGAATTCTTCTTATGAATATGGACGGACATTAATATTGGAGTAGGATTTTGTTTTGGTTATTTTGCTTGGCAACTCTTGCTTCTTCCTGTTAGATAACTTTTCAGACATGAAGGTTTATGGTTAGTGCTATATAAATGCGTAAAATGTGTCTAGCATGAATCAGGACTATCTGAAAAGGCCAGACTAAGGAACTGCCTTTTATAAACATTTGGCTTGTGGATTGGCTGCATGAACTTATTTCCCCATACTATTACCACTTACTCTAGTGAATCTGGTTTCAAATCTGAGAGCAAAAATCTCAAAGCTATTGATGGTATCTGTGAAACAAGCACATCATTGGCCTGTGATCTTTTGAGGATTTCATTCCATTGGTGAATTCTAAGAAATCATTATACAAAGAGATACAATTTCTGCATTGGGATATGCCAACTCTGATAATGATTAGAAGTCTCTAAGGTCCCTTAGAGTCATGTGTAAAGATTTTCTTGAAACTCTAGTAATGTAAATATGCCTTTTAAAATCATTCTTTTAAAGTGACCCCAATATTGGGTTAAAGTGCAAGAGGTTTGTTGAAGGCAACGAATACCTAGACAGGATGAGACAGAAAGCAGCAGCAATCCTTTGATGGATCAGTGAAGTCTTCAGACCACACTGCACATCTGATCCCTTTGAAGGGAGGAAAGAGGGAAGGCTGTCATGCAGACCTTGTCTGACTACAGTGTGCTGCCGTTCACTATCTGAGTTAAAGTTCCTCATATTCTCAGGGACCAGCTTGGCTGTTAGGTGTGCCACCATGATGCTGACTGAGGTGGCACTCTCACACTGACCTTGATGCTTCCTATGGTACTTTCTGTTCTCTAGTGTTTCTTAACCTAGGTCTTTTATAGATGGCATTGTTGCTGTGGATCCCCACTCTGTGTGAGCCGGAGTTTGTTTCATAGGCAGAGTTTACTATGAGCTGGTCCTAAACATTGGAAGGCAGGAAGACTGATGGTTTGTTGTCGTCATCGCTGGTTTGTAATTAGAAGGAAAGATGTTTCCTTACTCTTAAACTTTGAGAACTCCTTTCTAATTTCTAGTCTGCTTGACCTACTGTTGTGTATGAGTGAATTGAACCTATTCAAATTATATTACCACCTATTGATGTGAACTGACACTATTCAAATTATACTATTATCTCTGCTGTTTCATCAGCTTTTGAGGGAAAGAAATTACTCAGACAGGCAATAGAAAGTCATGCCTTTGTTTGTTTGTTTAGAGACAGATCCTTTTGTCTCAGCCTTCCAAATAGCTGGTATTCCAAGAGCTTGCCACCACACTCTGAAGGGGTGAGCAGTCCCACTTCTGCTGTATCAGATGACTGAGAAAAACAGCTTCTTCCAACTCAGCAGTCATTTTTCTCAGCTGCCTACTTTTTGGGTTTTGAAGGATGAGGCTGTGGACCAAAAGACAAGAATATTTACCTTAAAACTGGTGTGTGTGCATGTGTGTGTACATGTATCTACATACAAACACACACATGTCTTGTTGATATTTATTCATATTTCCTCCTTCCCTCTAAATGGATATCATTGTTCTTTAATTTTTTTTTGTTTTGCTTTTATATGTATGTATATATGTGAACCATGAGCACATTTGGTTCTTGAAAAGGTCAGAAGAGGGTGTTGGAGCCCCTGAAACTGGAGTTACTGGTGATTATCTACAACCATGTGAATACTTGGAACCAAATTTGGGCCCTCTGCAGAGAGTAGCAAGTGAACTACTGAGCCATCTCTCCAGTTCCACTCGTGTTCTTCTTGAACTAGACTTTTTCTTCTTGACATTTTAGAGTGCTTTATTCTGCATGTGATGCTTTTGACTTAAAAGTGGCAGCACCACCTCTGGAAGATGGTGTTTATTGGACACCACTTCTGACTTCTTTAGATGTTAGCATCAGGGCAGAGGAGGTGGAATTAACCCAACATTCCTCTATAGAATAGTTCAGTGAGCAGTGGGTATAGTTCTACATTCTTCCTTGTGAGAGTTTGTTTTTAATATGTGTGCGGTTTTTAATATATAGGTGGTTAGAGTTACTTGAAGTGGCATGCAGATATATAAATGAAACTATTCTCTTATGGTAGATAATAAGCTTTATATTTTATTTCAAAAACGTTTCTTTAATTGTGCCCAACTCTAAAGAATAAAGTCCCAGCATCAGAGGGGTACAAAGAGGTATACTAGACATCATGTTGAGATAAACCATGCTGGAGCTCCTGGGCCTCAGCTCTCCTGGTTTGATCTATTAGGTGGCAACTTCATACTCTTTTGTATGGGGTAGAGAGAGTAGGATTGTGTGTGTGGTTGAAGGAAACGTGATTCTTTTCTACGACAACCATGTGCAGTTTATTACCTGTTTTACATTATGCAACCTAGCTATTTTGCTGGGGCTGTTGCTTGGGGTCCCTCTCAGATCTATGGCCCTTTTTCTGCCCTCAATTGAGCTTGAGGTTTAGAGAATTCTTTTGGTTCTCTCATTAGCAAACATGATTGATTTTTAAAAAAATAAATCCTGATTACATTAAGTAGTATCAGCATTCTATTATCTTAAAACTTCTAGTTTGGAGAGCATATATACTTTGGAATTAGTTCTTGGGTGGCAGGATCAAGTGGCACCCTACTTTTCTTAATGCTACAGTTATTTTCTGCCCTGAGCCATGAATTTAGTGATAAATTTTGCCTTGATTCACCTTAATTTGAAATTAAGTGAGGAACCTTCTATCTTCCCTCTACCAGTCGCTATTTTCCAGTACCACTCCACCACCACCACGCACACACACACTCTTCTTTGTATAGCAGACTTTGTTTCTTTTGAAGCACAGCCAACTTTGGGGTTGCCTTTACTGGTTTTTCTCTCTATATATTTTGAATAACATTTGATTTAAACACACTTTTCTCCTATGTGGGCTATGCAGAGCCATTTTACACAGTCTGGAATTATGGGTAGATACTGGTTCATACTCACTAATCTCTTTTAGTTAGCATACCTTAGTATTAGTGGAGTCTGGCCCACTTGGCTAAATCTAAAGAGGCTAGCATTTATACTAGTTTCAGAAGCTTGGAAACAACATTCTCTGAGATTTTTTTAAAAATTAAGCTGATTAGTTTACTTAATTTCTGTGGTACCAAGGATCAAAACAGAGAAGGTATGTGTACCTAGTGCTCACTGAGGTTAGAAGAGAATGTCTAACCCTCAGAAACTGTACAAATGGTTATTATCCACTATGTGGGTGCTTGGAACTAAATGTGGGTTCTCTGCAGGAACAGCAAGCACTCTTTAATTCCTTAATCTCTCTAACTTTTATTTAGATAGTAAGTGGTGGAGGTGTATTTGTGTTATATTCTCATTACATGATAACTGGAACCTAAACTTGCTCATTATACCAAAAAATAAACAAAAAACTATCAAAGAACATGGACTTAAGCACTCTATCTAAAATATTCTAGAAGGATCAGATAGGGGCTTTTTGGGTTTGGTTTGGTTTTGGTTTGGCTTTTGTCATTGTAGCTATGGCTGTCCTGGCACTGTCTGTAGATCAGGCTGGCCTCCATCTCATAGAGACCTATGTCTGCCTCTGTCTGCTGAGTATTGAGCAGCAGTGCCTCCCCTGCTCTGTCCAGGTCTGACCAACCCTCCTTGACTAAGGCATAAACTTTTGTTCCTACAGTAACAAGATAAATGGGCAAAGAGAATTAACATGGTGTGTGGCGATACTGTATCTTAGAATGGGTGTTCCTGTGTCACTGCAATCTCCTTAGAAAGTCAGCTCATGGATGTGAGTTATCACAAAACATGGTGGTAAACCCTTCTACCCAGTTTGAGGAAACTCTTGGGTACTGAGGTTTGATTAAGCTGTCATGAGGTCAGTGAGCCCAACCTTTGGAGTCCAGCATAGGAAAATTTCTGGTAGAGATGAATATGAACACCTCCAGATGTGGCTAGAAACAATGATGGACTTTTAGGTCATTTACTTTAGAGAGACTTTGTAAAAAGTAATTACTTAAATATCTGAGGAATATTCTGAGAATTTATTAGATCAGTTTGATTTAGATGTAATTTTTGGACGTCTGTCTTAGTTACTATTTTTATTGCTGTGATGAAACATCAAGACCAAAGAGTAAGTTGAGGAGGAAAGGGTTGCTTTAAACTTTGATATGACTGACTGTTCATCATTGAAGGAAATCAGGACAGAAACTCAAACAGAGGCAGGAGCTAATGCAGCGGCCATGGAAGAGCACTGCTCACAGTTTGCTACTTATAGCTTGCTCAGTCTGCTTTCTTAGAGAACCCAGGACCACCAAGGTTGGCCCCATTTACAATGGACCAGGCCCTCCTCATCAATCAATCACCAATTAAGTAAACTCCCTACGAGCTCATCTATAATATGATCTTAGGGAGGCTTTTTTTTTTTTTTTTTTTTTTTCTTTAAGGTTTCCTCCTCTCAAATGACTTTAGCTTGTGTCAAGTCAAAATAAAAAAAGTATCTAGCACAGCACCTCTGTCTTAGATTCTGTTGTTTTATCTTAAGGTTATCAGTGTGTAAATAGGCTTAAGCAGAAGTCTTTTCTGACTGATAGCTGTGTGCACACCTACAGTAACTCTCATATCTGCATCCATATTGTTAATGGTTCCCACACTCTGGCATTAATGTTAGCAGACTGCTTACGTTTATTAGAGGTACAGGGGGACTTGGGGATTGTGTAAGAATGAGACTTGGGGCCTTCAGGGTGGTTCATCTGTTTGAAAGCACTTGCTGTGTAAGCCCAACATCTCAAGTTTAATCATTGGACCTTAGTTGAAAGGAGAGGACCAAATTGTAAAAGTTGGCCTCTGCCCTCTACATATGATATGGCTTATGAGTGTTTGCATTTATAAGTAATGCATATAATAGATTTAAAAAAGTCTAATAACAAGACAGAAATAAAATGAATACAAAAAGTTGACAGTATTCTTATTTAACAGGCGTTAAGAGCAGAATATGAAATTACATAAATGGGATATAGTATAGACACCACCAGATATCAACCCCACTTGTTCATCTGCTACTGATGTCACACCATTCTTGAATGTTTCCAGAGCACCCAGAAGGATAATGTTGGGCTAAATTTCTTGTTCATTTGTTTCTTTCCAGTGATTAGTAGCATGTTACAGAAAGAGGCACATTTGTCTTGTGAAGACAGACTTTTAATATATTTCCTATTAATAGTTTAACACACAGATGTCTACTAGTATTTTCAGTGATACAGCTGGCTGTGCTTGGGACATTTATTTCTTTTCTTTCAGCCGATCTCTTTGTTTCTGGTTAGTTTTTATTACTTGGTCAAACTTCAACCCCTGACCTGAAGAGATGCTGATTTAGTCATTTCTAAATGTGTATGTGTTTTTTTTCTTTCTTTTTTCCTATTCAATACATTTACATTAAATTAGCATAGAGGGTCTAAAAACATTTTACATCATTCTATTTGAGCTGTATAATATATTATTATCATAATAATACATCTTACTTTTGAAAATGTATATTTTATGTGCATGGGTGTTTTGCCTACCTCTGCCCTTGCAGGAGAGAAGATGGTGTGAAACTGGAATTAGACAAAGTTGTAAGCTACCAAGCAGGTTCTGGGATTTGAACTTGGGTCCTCTGGAAGATATGCTTTTCTACTGAGCCATTTCTCCAAACCCATATCATACTTTTAAAATGTATTGTTTTGGAGCTTGAGAAATAGCTGGAGGACCTGGATCTCGGTTTGATTCCCAGAATTCATGAAAAAAGTCAGGCCTGATGACTTTATCTTATTTCTGAGGAGATGGAGACAGGAGAACCCCTGAGGCTTGCTTTGTAAATCTAGCCAGCCTAGAGGAATCAGTGATGACTCAGCGGTTAAGAGTACTTGCTGCTCTTGCAGAGGACCCAGGTTGGTTTCTAGCACCCTCATTACAGTTGACAACCATCATTAACTTCAGTTCTAGATAATCTGATGCCCCCTTCTGGCCTTTGTGGGCACCAGACACACAGCAACAACATGCATTCAGACAAAACACTCATGCACATAAATAAGTAAAATCTTTTTTTATTATTATTATAAAAGCAAACAAACTGAGGTGGCTGGCTCTTGAAGATTGACATCTAATATTGACCCCTTGCCCCATGCATATATTTTCCTCTCCCACTGCCTCCTCCCATGCTTTCTCTTCTTTTCTTCTTTTTTTGCTTTGAGAGTGTTTCACTGTGTATCTATAAGTGTCCAGCTCACAGAGATCTTCCTGTTTCTGTCCTGAGATTAAAGGCATATGCTACTATAATTTGTTCTAATTTTTCAAATTCAAGAAATAAAATTTGGGCTGGAGAGATGGCTCAGCGGTTAAGAGCACTGACTGCTCTTCCAGAGGTCCTGAGTTCAATTCCCAGCAACCACATGGTGACTCACAACCATCTGTAATGGGATCTGATGCCCTCTTCTGGTGTGTCTGAATAGAGTGACAGTGTACTCGTATGTAATAAATAAATAAATCCTTTTTTTTTTTAAAAAAAAAAGAAAACTTGTTTGCCATTTAGCATCAGGAGCCATCTTTACATTTAACTTCTTCCTTAGATTTTGAATGTATAGCAGATGTGTTTCTATTTGTATTTGTGCATATGAAAGCAAGAGGTCAGACACACACACACACACACACACACACACACACACACACACACACACACACCATGTTTTGGGGAACAAAATTTCTCATGGGTACCTGAGCTTACCAACTAGGCTAGGCTGGCTACTCATAAAGACCAAGGATCTACCTCTCTGTACTTCATTGCTGGAATTACAAGAAATTACAAGAGTGCCACTGTTCTCTTAGGTTATTTGTTTCTGAGGATTGTGTGGCAAGCACTGTATATTCTTAGCTGTTCAACACCAGATGTGACTTACTCTTGTTTGCAGCACTAGAAGACCTGGTACTGGACTTATATGCTGAACTTTGAATTGAGATGATGTTTATTGGAGATGGGGTCTCACTATGAATTCCACCAAACTTGCTAAACCTGTCCTTGCTCTCCAAGTATCTTTTGCCTCTTTTAGAAAAATTCTTAGTTTCAGTGATCAGCCAGATGATGTGCCAAAGAGGTACAAGATTATATTTTTTAGATGAAGTCACATATAAATACTCCCACTGCATGCTTTCCAACTTTGAATTAAAAATTATTTTGTTTGTGTTTGGGGGGGTTGCTGGAGAGATAGCTCAGTGGTTAGGAGCAGTGACTACTCTACTACAGGAACTGGATTGTTCCTAACACCCACATGGAGACTCAAAATCTAGTTCCAGGGGACCCAACTCCCCGTTCTGACCTCTATGGGCACAAGCAGGGTGCACAGACTATTCAAACGGCCTACACATAGAAATCAAGTAATGCAAAAACTTAATGCCCATTTTACTTTTTTTAAAATTCAATATTGCTTTAACACTAAATATTTATAGACTGTCATTAGGTTCTTGTAAAGTACTCACATGAGTATCTGTTTATTCAGGCTGGACGTAAAGAAAGAAGCGACGCACTCAATTCTGCAATAGATAAGATGACCAAGAAGACCAGAGACTTACGTAGACAGGTGAGCTTAAAAATAGGGGGATGGCAGTTAATTTCCTAAATTCTCAGCTTTAATTTTGATTAAAAATCAAATACAGGCTTATATTTTTAATTAAGGGAAAGGGTAAATCTTCACAGAAAAGTGACTTTGTTCTATTGCTAGTAAGCTTATTAATGTCTAAAAAAATCTCAGAGGGATGTAGACGATTACATTCCCTCTGGAGTGGACTGAATAAATTAGCTCCAGTGTGAAAAGGATGTATAGGCAGGAAAATCAATAAGATGACTTGGGGATCTGTGGAAATAACCTCAAAGGATCATGTTGTATTGGCTTCATACTCTAGATTCCAGTTCCCCATGAGTCTGCCCATTCTGTTATATATTCTCAATTTGTTCCCACTGGTAAAAGTGTCTGTTTATCTAAGTGCAGTCATGATGGAGATATTGAATTTTCCATGTTAGTAAATTTAAAAATCTGTTTCTTTAATGATATATAATCTCACCAACATTTTGAAATTAAATTTTGTTAAAATTTTTAAAGGAAGTTAGAGTTGACTAAATAAGTACTTTAATACATAACATATTAAGATTTGTTATGGTAAGATTTTAGAGAGTTTTCAGGAACTAGTGCAGACATTTATTGCTCATAGCTGATATGAAACTTTGGTAGATCAAGTGTCAACAGTGATTGGAAAGATAGAATTTAAAGTTTATAGTGTGCTAACTCTTCTAGATAAACCAGAAACTGCTCCTTTTTGTCATTGAATTCTAACTAATTAGGCTAATTACATGTATTCCAAAGCTATGTGCCAACTCAATTGAGAATGGTATTGTAATGCTGTTTGGTTTTGTAAGATCCAAGGAAAGGAAAAGGTAATGTCTTGAAAACTGCAACTCTGCTGCTAAAACGTTGACTGTGGTGAAAAGCATGGTCCCTACAGTGTGGTGAAGGTTGTTTCACTGTGGTGCTCATTTGGATTGCTTGGCTAAGTTCTGCCTGTCTTTCACAGGCTTCCGCTAGATATATCATATCACATGTAACTTTTTAATACACATTAAATCAAATGTATGCAATTTCATTATTAGCTTCGCAAAGCTGTCATGGACCACGTATCAGATTCTTTCCTGGAGACCAATGTCCCTCTATTAGTACTGATTGAAGCTGCAAAGAATGGAAATGAGAAAGAAGTTAAGGAGTATGCCCAAGTTTTTCGTGAACATGCCAACAAATTGATTGAGGTAAGTACATTAGGTGTCTCATTAACATAAGTAACCTGGTGAGGTGAGCCGTCAGCTTTAATTGTGTGATTGAATAGGCTATAGGTTTTCAAGGGTTCACCACTACACAGCATTTATAAGCAGTCTATCATTACCACTGGGGCTCTAGCAGAACTAGTGTTCTGTCAGTTTACGGTGAAACTCAACACCACCACTTATTGGTAGTGTAGCTAAAGCTAGACCATGATATTATAGCAAGACTGGCAGTGTGCCAAGTGGAAGCAGCTACAAACTGGTTGTTTTTTGATATGCACTACCTGGAATTACATCCCAGCAAGTTACCTGATTCTTGTCAGTTCTTATGTCCTACCTGCAAAACTAGGTCACTAATGAGGACCAAAAGAATGATATGGTAACTGCTTCATCTCATGGTTAAGGCAGACTCGGCCCACTACTGTTTTAAGAATAAACAAGCTCAACATCCACTAAATTATACATGATTTTACACTAGAGATCTATATAGAAATGTTGGCTTGTATAATAATTAGAAAAGATGAATTAACACTTAATTTCCAGATAAGTTAGGTTTTTTTCTTCATCTGTTAAATGAATATACATTGTTTCATTAACTATTAGTATGTTTTAGAAATGAGACACATATATATAAAACATAACCTTAGTACAGAAATTTAATAATTGATAAATAGTTCATAAACCCATTATTAAGTGGTCAGTGTGTAAAAGCAGAACTGACCTGGAATGTAAAATGTGATTTATAGTAATACAGCCTAAGTTAATACTAAAATTATTTCAAGGCAAATATCAGTAATCCCATTAAACACCTTGACTAATTTTATACCTCATTTTGTTTGAATATTGATTGAAGTGTTTTTTCTGACCAGAATTATGCACAGAATTCGTAGGTCAGCTTGTTATTCAAGTTAATGATTCTGACATTTGGAACTAAAATTGGAGAGTTTCATTTGTCTCTCCATTAAGCATAATCTGGTTCACAATAGTCACATGACAGTGTGAGATGTACTTTCCAAGTGGACAGAAATTGTTTAGGAAACCAGTCCCTTATAAGTAGCCTACTTACTAAAAAGTTCCTTTGAGTGTTCGGCATCAAGGCCTGGCACATCAGCAGCTGAAGAGAGGGCAGTTTTATCTGTTACCCTCATGGGAGAGCCAGGTGATCATCCTCAGCCTCTCTAACCAGCATCTACAGTGCGCAGCACTGTGTGCTCTCCATAATCCTTTTTATGTGAACTCAGGCTTGAAGAGCTTCCCCCAACTTACCTCTACACACACCTCTAATAATGAAGCTCCTTAGCTCACTGGCTCAGTAGACTGACACCACTGAGAAACAGTGACGGGGCATAGTGGTCCGTGCCTTTAATCTCTAGCAGAAATAAGTGGATCTCTCTGAGTTCAAGACCAGCCTGTTCTCCATGAGTTCCAGTACACCCACTAGTACATGAAAAAATACCAGGCGGACAGATGGAATTTAAGTCAACCACTGACTAACTGGACTTGAGAGTCAGTGAAAACTTTGTTGCAGACTTACACATTTCATTTCATTCTGAACATAGTCCTTGGAGACTAGACCGTGATGCTCCCCATCACAACTCACTTCTAACCCTTTTCTCACCTCCTTCCCTCTGCATGCCCTCTACGCCTATTATATTAACATGTTATAATAATACCTCCATATTAAAGGATACAGGGTTTTCATCTCTGAAGGCATAACCCCAAGCTATGCGGTGCCATTCTGCAAGTTATGATTATATTTATGATAACTGAGAGAGTAAGATATATAATTACTATGTCCATGAGAAGGAAATTAATTTCTAAGTGTTTTAGAAGCCTCCAAAATTCCTGACTCAAGGAAGAACTTTTTCTTCATGACAAGACTTCTCCTCCCCCTACAACCTTTGTATTATAGTGGCACACCTTGAACTAACCAGAGACTTGGTTTTAACAAAGATAAATGCTTTCACTGTGTTTTGTTAATCCCCTGACTTCAGTTCTTTAGTTGCCTTCTAGCTGAAGTAAATGTCTATAGGCCAGTACATAACATGCATACATGGCTGGTGGGACATGGGTATAAATGAGAGGAGAGGGTCAGATTCTACAGCCACTAGGAATATTTGCAGGTGTGTTTGAAAGAAAGAATTTTCCTGAAACTCTGCAGCTGAGTTATGATACTATATGTCAGGAATTAGTGTAGATCTTCAAGATGAGGTCATAGGCCCCAAGACCCACACTTCAAATGCCAACTTGGAGCTCCAAGATATTACCACTCTGACCAGCTCGCTTCAAGTCCTTGTCATTTTCATAACCTATATCAGCCTTGATAACCGACTACAGTGACACACACATAGAATGCTTTATTTGAAAGGCAAGACTTAGTTAGAACCAGCCAAATTAAGAGACACATAGGAGTCAAGTGGTGGTGGTACATGTCACAGTACTTCGGATGTAGAGAGGCACATGGGGCTCTGTGACTTTGAGACCAGTCTGATCTACAGAGTGAGTTCCAGGGCACAAAACCCAAATCCAAACAGACAGATAGACATAGGCTGAAATTGAAATTTTTTGTGCCCCTTTCATCTGGAATTGGGGTCCTCCACCCTCCCATAACACCTGTCGATACCAACTTGGTGGCTGCCATGAGTTTCCATGTCCAGAATTTTTGTTCAAGTTTCATTACATATTCCTGATTGAAGACTCTTTGTCTTCTCTTCTCCAGATCAAGCTGCCTTATCCGATGGTTGACTCCTTACCCCTAGTCACCTCATTAACATAAGTATCAGTTTTGGTGTGGATAACTCCTCATACTGCAAAAATTAAATGTTAAGGAATATTTGGATTTTAGGATCAGTCAAAATAAAATCTGACAAATTATATACAATACACACTATGTATTTCAGTGTACTGTGAGGTATATCATGATTTTTTTAGAAGGCATCTTGAGTATACAATTTGCATAGCTTACTACATATAAACACTACATAAGAGGTTAGGGCAGGCAGTTTGCTTCCTACTAGGTCCGTCTTATGATCCTCACTTAATTACTTATAACTTCTCTTATCTGGTAAGATAGGCTTTGAAATTGGCTTTTCTTGGAGTTTCTACCATTCTGTTGTATTGTTTTTGTTTTTTTATTTTTCAAGTAGGGGTTCCTTATGTAGCCTTGTATGTACTAGAACTTGCTCTGTTACCTTGAACTCACAGAGTTCTACCTGTCTCTGCCTCTCCAAGGTATGTGCCCAGCACCAACTGGCTGGGTTCCTGCCTTTTAGCAGTCAGATTTACTCTCCTCTGTAGTAATCAACAGATTATTCAGTTATTTCTTTTAAAATCATAGGTTTTTACTAAATTCTTTTCTGTGTAGCTTTTTTAAAGTGTCCTATGCCTAGCATTATGGCGTGTGCCTTTAATTGTAGCACTTGGGAGGCAGGGTCTAGGAATCCTAGGTCAGCCAGGTCTATGTAGTTTATTCCAGGGAAGCCTGTGCTGCCTGTACTTCCCCCAAGCCCCACCCTACAATCTGGAAGTCATGTAGATTTTGCTTTCCCATGAATATTTGGGTGCTGCTGTTATATATATGCAGTAAAGTGCTCCTGGAGTCACTGACATCTCACACCTAATTCTTGAGGAGTATAGCCTGATTTCTTAGGGTTTTAAAGAAATGTGCCCCAGACTGGCTCCGTGATTCAATGGGTGTGTTAGGGTTTATATGGCGGTGATTAAAACCATGACCAAATAGCAACTTGAAGAGGAAAGCACTTATTCCAGCTTATGGTTTCATATCACAGCCACCACTAAGGGAACCTGAAGGCAGGAGCTGATGAACGATGTAGAGGAGTCCTGCTTACTGGGCCACGTGTCACCTCCCACAGTGAGCTGGGTCATCTCACATTAATCAAAAAAATGCACTACAGGCCAATCTGATAGGTCCAGCTGAAGAATTTTCTCCCAAAAAAGACTAAAGTTTTGTTATGTTGACATCAAACTAGTAGCACAGTGGGTAAAAGTGCTTGCCTCTGCCTTATAAGCAGTATCTGGAGTTCACGTTCAAATACCACACTAAAAGGAGAGAACCAACTCCTGAAAGTTGTCTTCTCATCTCTGAGTGGACAAATATCTATAACTACTCCAGCAACTGCTTTGTGATTACTGAACTGTGGGGTCCAGGCCACCAGCCAGGTGTGCCTATATGTGCCTGTGGCGGTTCTTAGATGTATCTTCCCTGCCCCACAGCTTCGTGTATTAGAAAAAGTACAAGTCTGTCTAAAAGCATGGTGACAGCCTGGTGGCTTGGGAATCAAAGTACACTTTAGATAGGGTGCAGTTGGAGGACACTAGTGTTTGAAAATAGAGTTTTGTAAGTTCATTTTTAGAAACCAGGGATAAGGTTTTGAAGCACAAAGTAGAAAACTATATTATAGAGATTCAAACCTGATTGTCTCCAGTATTTCCTTTTTGTTGTTAAGTATACAGAATTGATAACAAAATGAATTGTTTGTTTGCTAAGGCAAATGAAACCATGATGTGCTGAAATGTAACTTGGTTACCTTGTTTCTGTTATGGTCATTGCATATGTTCAAGTGCACATAGCGTACCATTTTTTAACAACTGGTTATTAGATGTCTGTTTAACCAGTCTCTGCCATGAAGCTAAGTTTCTCTCTTATGTACTGCTGTTTAGTTTGTTTGATGCTGTGTCACCCCCTCAGCTTCTCAAACCCATCCTCCACCTTCTCCAAGGTCCAGCTCTGACCAGTAAACTCCCATTTTTTTCTTCGTGTTTATTTCTGTGATCGAATCCATAGTGTAGCTATTATCATACTCGATTTCTGCAGCAGTTCCTAATGGCTGTAGCTCACCATAGCTTATGAAGTATCCTGTCTGCATTTCCAGCTGCCTTTAGTCCTGTGTCTCTGCTGGCTGCCCCCCTTCATGCTTCTCTCTCCTCTTTCAGACCCAAATGTTACTTCCACAGAAAGGCCTACCTAGATCCCCTCAGCTCTCACCACCCTCTAGTAGTTATATTTGTTAATCATTTTATGTTCTTCACATCCCTCCTTACTATCTGAAATTAGTAGGTTTACCTAATAATCTTATCTAGCCCTACTCACTGTAATAGAATGTTCTTTTGGACATAGGCATAGAATGATGCCTAGTACATACTAGGTTCTCAACAGCTGTTAGACTAGTGATTGCCCTCATTCTCAGTGTTAAATAAATGTTATGCAGTTAATTCTTTAGATTCAGCCAGCATCCAAACTCTGATTCAGTTGTGTGTAGACAACTGACAAACCAGAGCTTTGCATTATGTATTATTTTGAAGTACTCTTTATATAGAAGGTCCTATGCACATTTATTTGTGTGTGTGTGTGTGTGTGTGTGTGTGTGTGTGTGTGTGTGTGCACATACAAAATCTTAAAGGCATTCCAGGATGGTGGCTTATTAGTAGACTCTGAGTCTGTTTCTTATGCTTATGCAACAAGTACTGATCATCTCTCCAGCCTGATCAGACATTTTGGGACGTGAAATTGAGAAAAATATGGTGGACTTTTTTTTTTTTTAAAGAGGTTTAAATGATAGATTTGAGTAGTATTTTGTTCTACTTATGTAGAATTAATCTTTCAAAAAACCTGAGCAAAATTTTATATTTTGGAATAGAAAAACATGTAGAAAGATTATATCAGCAAGCATTTTGGATTTTTTTAAACTAGAAGTGGGGGCTCATACTTTAATTCCAGTACTTGGGATACAGAGTTCCAGGACAGCCAGGGCTACATAGTCAGACCCCGACTCAACAAAACAAACAAATGAAAAGTATAGGTAAGTAATAAATAATAAATCCTTACCCATGTGGGTATTATCTTCTAATTATTAAAAATGATTATCTTCTAATGAAGAGATAAAAGTGAGTACAGGTTTTATGCGGCATATATATAATTCATATAATGTAGTGTTCGTATACTGAAATGGACTTAAGGAATATTTGAAATTTTTTATCCATTTTATTAATGTTTGAAATGGATACAAAACTATTTAATAGTTTGGATAAGCTATTTCAGTACTCTTAATATATGACCAACAAAAAACTTGGAACAAAGCAGATACACTAAATTGGTTTTTAGGATGGGGATGTGTTGCTTTAATAGAAATAATTTCTCTTCCTAGCATATAAAGGAAGTAAGATAGAATACAAAATTCTGTAGTGTGAGAGTGCCCTATAAAGTTGTCCAAGCAACATTCGTCCTGATACTATGGCTCTGTTCACTCAAAGGTGGAAGGTCCTGCAGTGCCTACAGCAGATGAATTATCAAGTCTGTGTATAGTGTTGCTGACTGTGACATGAATGCCTGTTGATCACTAGTAAAGCGCGCTTGTGACTTTACTTAAAGTAATAGTTAAGCTGGAGAGATGGCTCGGTGGTTAAGAGCACTGACTGCTCTTCCAGAGCTCCTGAGTTCAAATCCCAGCAACCACATGGTGGCTCATACCATCTGTAATGGGATCTGGTGTCGGCGCCTGTTTTGTCTGAAGACAGCTACAGTGTACTCATATACATAAACAAAATAATAGTTAAAGAGTTTTTCTGTGAGGTTATTTCTCCATTGTTATTTCTGAGGGTCTGCCTAGGCTCTTGGACTGACTTGGGTTGTATTTGTCATTAGTAGAACTAGTTGACTCCCTGCAGGATAGCCTTCCTCTTTTTTTCTTTCTTTCTTTTTTTCTTTTTTCTTTTTTTTTAAATAAAATGTACATAGATGTTGGGTATCCCCAAGACCATTGATAGGAAGAAGGAGGAGCAGAGGGCTTGAATTGCTGAACTGGATGCTTTGTGTTTTCTCTACTGCTCATAAATAGTGAGGCAGTGCTTCTAGGCAAAAGTACCCTTGTACCTTTTCTCTCATATCAAATTTATGATGTCTTCACTTAACCTTCAATCAAAAGTATGTTAAGGTAGAAATTTATTTGCTGTCATAAATATTTTTGCCAGCAGAACCCTTTTTGTCACTAATGTCCTTTCTGATGACTTTCTTACCTCCTTTGTTCCTGTTTGCTTGTGTGTGTCATAAGAGCCAAGGAACAGTTAGTACTTTCTTACTTATCCACAATTTACAGTTCATGAGAGTAAAACAAGGATGACACCATGTATCACTTAGTTTCCTCCCTTCAGCTTCAGTAGTGCATTAAAATAGCCTTAGATAGGAATTTGCTGCACTCAGGTTTCATCTCATTTGCTGCCTTGTGAATTAAGAATTACAAAGTAGACGAAACGCTCACTGTCAGGCTCCCTCTCTCCCAGTTTTGTCATTATCTGGAACTTCATGGGGCACGACTTTATTAGTTTGAAATGTGTATTTTGACTGCAGATTGAATGATCAGCATTGTATATTTAATTCTGTCATGGATTTGTATGTAGTAAGAAGTGACCTTGAAGGCTCTGTTAAGAGCATTTGAATAAACACTGATCTCATGACTGGCTGTGTATTTTCTCAGTGGGTCCATGTGACTTGGCAGGCTGAAACTCCAGCAAATAACAATTTACAAAGTTCTGATGATAGTGTGCGTGAGACTGAGCCGTCTTTGTTCCCAGACCAGTCTTTCTCCTCTCCCAGCTTCTCACCTTGTCAAGTTAGCAAGCCAAACCCCCTGCCTTCTATCACATGGGTCCCTCAGTTCAAACTCACTTGAGTCCTGAGGCAGCAAGTGTCTCCTGCACCCATAGAAACTCTTCAAAAGGGACTCCAGCATCTTTTCTCTTGGATCCTGGCAGGAGGAATCGAGGAACACTCTACCCAGCCTTGGCTGTGTAGATTATAGACCTGCCAGGCATGTGCAGGCCTTTAATCCCTGTACTTGGAGGCAAAGACTCAACTGTAAGAGCTTCCATTTTCTCACTGGAGATGGGACTGATGATATCACATGTTTAGTGAGGCACCATTTCTAGGTTTACTATTAAGATTAAGCAGCTAGGTAGATTTAGAAATAGGGAACTTTAAAAATAATTTAAATAAATTCACTATTATAAATCCTGTTTTGTATTTGTTACTTACTAGTGATGCTTATTTATTCCGGCTTCTTTCTGAAATTGGATTATCATGACTTATTTTGAACAATATATATATATATGATAAAGGTATGTGGATAGCTAGAACCAGGTGCAGACGAGCAGGCCGTATAAGCTGAAGTGTTACTGAAGTATTGGGGTGGACGTGCTAAACAGCCATATAGGCTAAGGAATTCATGATGATTTCCCCCTTCTAAGAATAATTTCAGAAAGAATTCTTCCATTAGATTTACTTATGAGGCATTGAGTGATTGATTTTCAACACTTTAAGAGTAAACGTAGGACAGTTGTTATTACATAGGTCATTTGCTACTGCCTATAATGTGAGGAACTATCCAGCACATGCCTTTCTGGGAGAGAATTGAGAGCGTTTCTCACATCACTGATAGGTGGGTTGATCTATGCCACTAGGTTTTCCTTTCTCTCAGCCCTTTTTATCAGCTCTGTAGTCACCATTTTCTGTTTTTAACTGTTTCGATAAAGCTCTCTACTTCCCTTTTGTTTTGATGCCACATACTTGCTGTTTTAGTAGAACCTGTTTCAAGTTTCTGTGGGGGGAGTGTGAGTGTGTGTAAATGTTCTCATGCTTCTTGTTTGTTTGTTTTTATTCAGACTTCAGATTCTCTGTGATTCCCCTGATACATACCTTGACATACTGGGATCAAACCCAAAACCTTACACTTACTAGGTGAACACACTATCACAGCTGCCAACCTCCAAACACACACTTTGTAAAGTTTTGAAAAACAGGGTCTTAATAATTTGCCCAAGCTAGTTTTGAACTTCCTGTTCTGCCTAGATGGGATTGAAACCTGCATCTTTAGGCCTAGTGATTTGAGAACAGATTGTAATTGTGTAGCCTAAACTGGCCTAGAAATCATTATCTTCCTGCTTTAGCTCCCCCTGTTACTGGGTTATAAGATATGCATTACTATGCCTGTCAAGCTGATTTTATTTAATCACATGTCACATGCATACCCAAGCCTAAGGAAGGTGTCACATTCTCTGGAACTAGAGATACAGACTATTGTGAACGCCCATGTAGGTGATGGGAATCAAACCGAGTCCTTGAAGAACAGCCTGCTCAGTTGAGCTGTTTCCTCCGGAGACTAATTTGTTGTTGTTGCTGTTGTATTGACTGCTGTTCCAGATCTAAAGGTGCAGGTTTTCCTCAGCAAAGATTTTCCTTCCCTCTATTCCCTTTCAAAGTAGCCAGGTCTGGCGCTAGTACACAGCTGGCCTATCAGAGCTGTAGTCTAGATCTTGCATTTGCACACTTGTCATTGTGAGAAGTGAGTCTTGTTCCTGGAGGGTGTGTTGAAGCTTATTCATCCAGAAAAGACTGTTAGTGACAAGCATCACTTCTTCCTCAGCCCAGGCCTAAAACAAGCAGTGTCCTCTTCTAGAGCATTGCTGCTCTGACAGTATATCAGAAACATTTTAGAGTAGTCTTCTGTAGCCCTTTCCTTAAGATTTGTATGGAGGAAACAAAGACTTAAAGAATTCAGCCATTTTACTGTACCTTCACCACTCTGATTCTGACCATAGTCAAGAATGCAGTATTCTTCTTGATTTTGAAAATATTTGTAAGTTTTAAGATTCACAAAATTGAGATAGCATAAATATAAATAGAAATAAAATTGTTGGATGGTAGAAAACAAAATCCCAGTGTCCAACTGTCTTTCCTTTTCACTGTCTGAAAGCAGCTCAGAGAGGCAGCAGAGGGAGCTTGTGTTGTGGTCTCACCTCACCAGGGAGCTTTGTGATGTCATCTGGTTTTTTATTTGTTTTCCAGAATCCCTTCCCTCATTTTGAGCTAGGGTCTTATGGTATAGCTGGTCCTAAAGAGCAGCATTTTTAGTACAGTCAGAACACCAGCAAGCTAAACTGATACAACCTGTGAAAATCATTTCTGCTTATGTGGCATAGAGACCTGGGAGGGAAGGTAAAGGTTTACATGAGAAGTAAAGTCTGCCAGATAAGGAAGTCCAACCAGAGATTGCTTTCAGAACCTGGTGGGAGGAGGCTCTTGTTGCTTCTGTTGTGACCATTTCTGTCATTGTGCATGAGGGTGGCATTGCTTCCATTGTTTTTGTCTGAGACACAGTTTCACTCTGTAGACCTGGCTGGCCTTGAATCACAGAGCTCATTCACCTCTGCTTCCCCAGTACCAGGACTAAAAGCACACGCCCACACTTGGCTCATTTGGTCCACTTCACTATTACCTTCATCATGTTTTTAAAATCTTAATTTATCTGTGTTCATATAAACTTAGCTTGAAAATGACATATGAGAAGGAGGGCAACAGTTTTAATTTTTCTCCTGCAGAAAAACTGCAAACTTTACTATCTGTGGATAATGACAGTTCCTTCCTTGGTGATCTTTGGCTTTTCTCATAATTGCCTTATTGTGGCTGTTCAGACAGATTAGAGCTCCTTCAAAGCCTTGAGGAGCCACCTCTTCTGATACCAACCTACAATGTAACATTGTGAAGTCCTTGCAGCCTGAGAACTGAAGCTCGTAGTGCATTTGTTTCTTCTCTTCTGGGAAGGCCAGAGTAAGACACAGCTACTGCCCTGTTTTCCAGTCAGAAGAGAAGAAATGCTTATAGGCATTTTTATGTTCTTCCCTCTTGCAGGTTGCCAACTTGGCCTGTTCAATCTCCAATAATGAAGAAGGTGTAAAGCTCGTCCGGATGTCTGCAAGCCAGTTAGAAGCACTTTGTCCTCAGGTAAAGTATAGCCAGCAACCTTACAGTGTCTCCAACATGAATTTTAGTAGGGTGGATGTAAATTTATTTTGTTAGGTTTGCCCTCCCTTCTAAAAAGGGGGTTTTAAATAGAAATCCTCATACAAATAAACCATAGATTGAAAATTATAAGTATCATTTTCCTTTTATTGTATGCTACTGCCTCCTTGCTTTTAATTTAGAAAGCATAGGAGAGGGTCATGAAGATTGCTCACTTCTGCCAAGACTGGTGTCCCTGGTCCACCCCCAGGACCTACCTGGTGGCTAGGAGAGAACAGACTTCAACAGGTTCCTCTGTTCTCCACACATGCGTTGTTGTGTGTATGTGTTATGTGTGTGGTACACAGGTATCTGTTCAGCCTATGCACAGTGTGACACTCTTGTTGCAAAGTAGCTAGTTTTCTTTGCTGAAGCTTATACAGATACTAGCAACCTGATTGAACCAGCCACTGATGTGAAGGATAAGAGTTTCTGTTTAATAGTGGTACTTGGAAAGATGGGTTATTGGTCTGGGCTAAGTGTATGGGATGCAAGAAAGACTAAGTACAAATAATGCTTTTTTCTTTCTTTTTTCCCTCTTTCTTGGTGTGTGCTTACACATATTGCATGTATTCATGGTGTGAGGGTAGAGGACAACTTGAGAACTGTGTCTCTTCTACCACTGTGTGGTTCTCAGGGACTGAACTCAGGTCATCAGACATGTCAGCAAGCAGCCATTGTCTGTTGAGCCCTCTCACAGGCCCCAGTGCTTTGGAATAGACAGTATATTTGCCTCCTGTGAGCTACTCTCCTTGCCACTCAGATCTCTATGCAATCTTAAGTCATGTTTCTACTTTTCTAGGTAGAGAATGCTTACAGCACAGTCTAAGAGTTAGGTTAGCCTCTCTGCGTGTCCTGCCAAACGGGCAGTAGACATAGACTAAGGGGAAGAAGCAGAGGAACCGTGGTAATGGACCAGAGGCCTCAGGGATGGGGTTGCTATGTAAAATCTGCAACCTTAAATGCACCATGACACTGTCCCTTGGCTCTTCGGTGTGAAAGCACTCAAGCCTTCTGTGATGGACCATTTACAAGGCCCTGCCATCTGACACACATCTCTCCAGCTTTATACAGGCATAAAATATTCAGCCACTGATTGCTATGAGGTGGTAAATACAGTAGACTGGACGACCAAATGGAATGAAATAAATTTAGAGTAGATATCCAGAGATTGGGCTTTCTTCCCCTTGAGTTTGCCACGTTATCCTTCCAACACTTTAATATCTTTGGTTCTCCGTTTCATTTTAAAATGCTTGAAAAGCGACAATGCTTCCACATATCTGCAGAAACAGATGGTAGCATACGCTGATCACACCTACCAAGAGTATTTATATAAATGATCTTAAAGCCTAGGGAAAAAGAATCACAGGGAGTCTAGTCGATGCTAATGGAAATGCTGGAGTTCGTAAACCTTGTGACTTGGCCCATGACATACCATGGAGCCCACCACACAAAGCCTTTTATTTCTCTCCTTCACAGTTTTCCTCAGGACTGAATCTTAGACACAGGACCCAGACCATACTTGGCATTAGGGGTGTGCCCTGAGTAAAAGGTCTTTTCTGGGATTGTTTATTCTTTATGCATGCAGAGATGGGCATCTTCAATATTGGCAAATACACACTGGACTACGTAGGCTATTTATCTTTGTTCTCTTAAGTTAGTTTTAGTTACGTAGATAAATGGGAAGAAACCCCATTGGAATGTCCGATGATTAAGGGTGGTAAGGTTTTTGTTTTTTAATGTACTTACTGTCCATTTCTGTAAATCTTTAGGAGAAAACTTTTTTTTAGATCCTTTCACATCCTTTCAACTGATTGCACTGAGTAATGAGTAGTGTGAAAATGAACATAGAGACGACAGTGGAGAGATGTTAAATGCTTTATGAAGGGTGGGGTGGGCTAGGGGGATGGCTCAACTGTGTGCATGGACTATACTCAAAAGAGCCTGAGCTTGTTTTGCAGCACCATGTTAACAAGCTATTGGCAATTATAAAAGAGAAGTACCTCTTGTCTCCCTGGGCCATGTGTAGAAACTAGGAATGGAAGAAAAGCTCTTTCAGTGTGGACTATCTGAAGAGTGAAAGTGAGAATGTTGTACGCCATGACCAGACTGGGTGCTTTCTCCTGGAGACGAGAAGGAAGACAATGCTGTGCACACTTGTCATGTGTTATTTTTGGAGTAGGGGAATAATTTAGTACTTACTCCCCATTGCTAATATGGAGCTTCTGTTTGGAGTTAAAGAACTGAATGCAGTGTCATTGTGACTAAAGTAGTTGTCATCTGATTTTATACTTCAAATGGATGAGTTGTATCTCAATAAAACATTTGTGTATGTGCATGCTGTGCTGAGGCCGAAATTTAGAGCCCAGCACATACTAAGCAAACTTTCTACCGGGGGCTATGTCCCTCCTACTCCTAGATTCTTACTTCTCCATGGAATGTTTATATGTCAGAGATACCTCTGTTAAAATGGCAAAAGGAAAAGAGTCCTTCGAATTGGAATACAGTACCTTTATCAAAAATGAATTTGATAAGTTTGGCATTTGGTACTGGGCATTATGTATTATTAGACATTATGGCTACTTCTGTAATAAGTAAGAAAATTATAAAATGGAACAATAATGTTTTAATATATACATAGCAATGTTGACTATTTAAAAGAAGGAAGGAGCATAGTTAACTATATGTAGCATATAATTTTAATTATGTAATTTTTGATGGTACATTTCTATGAATGTTTAAAAAACTGAAATTTAATATCAAAAATTATATAATTGGTGGTGGGAGAGATGTCTCAGTGGTTAAGAGCAGTGGCTGCTCTTCCAGAGGTCCCGAGTTCAATACCCAGCAACCACATGGTGGCTCACAACCATCTGTAATGGGATCTGATGCCCTCTTCTGGTGTTTCAGCCACAGTGTACTCCTATACATAAAATAATTAAATCTTAGAGGAAAGAAATTTAGAATTGCCTTCACAGATTGGGTAATTAGAGGGCGCCTTCACTTATTTTATAATTGCCTGTTGTTTCCAAATAAAATTTACTGCTTTAGTGTTAAAGTCTAAGGCCTGCTGTTCAGTATTTCCTCTATACGACCTATGGTGGAGCACATGGTGTCATGTTTGACCAAATCACCCCATGTGATTGGCTTGCCTGGCTGTGATAGAGTGAATTGTGTGCATTACTTTACTGTCCTCTGCAGGTTATCAATGCTGCGTTGGCATTAGCAGCAAAGCCACAGAGTAAACTGGCCCAAGAGAACATGGATCTTTTTAAAGAGCAGTGGGAAAAACAAGTTCGCGTTCTCACAGATGCTGTTGATGACATTACTTCCATTGACGACTTCTTGGCTGTCTCAGGTAATGAACTGTTTCCCTAAAGTTGCAGTAAATATTAAAAAATAAAAAAGCTTATCTCGTTATTGGCCCTGAGGTCTCACTCTTCAGGCCTGAGCCCGATACAGAGCCGCGTGCATGTCTGTCACTTGGCCCTAGCCTGGGCTGAGCTGTCACCACGGCCCAACTTGTTCTTGCAACTCCCTTCCCTTGGTCGCCTTCCTCCACCTGCCTTCCTCTGTCCCGGGTGTTCGTTTACCCCAAAACTTAACACAAACACAACTCTACAGCCCGATAGCTTTTCATACAGGTTTATGTATCCAACTCTCAATCCACAAACCCTCTACACAACAAGATTACATCAGATAGACAAAGATACAAACTGCCCTTCTGTATGAGATATTAGACCTATAAAATCCTTGATGTTCATAGCTATTTAACGCCAATCAGTCCAGCCTAGGTCCAGCTGGTCCTTGGAAACCTCCATGTTGCCACGACCTTCACCCTCCAAACTCTGACCTCCTCAGACCTTTTTTTCTCTCCACCTTCCTTGCCCCATCTAGTCACTGGCTTTCTTTTATTTTACCAATTAAAATGGGAGGGTTCAGATGAAGTTATCTTTTGAGTACGTGGCTGGGCTGCCCTTCTTGGGGAAGTGGAATTAGCATTAAAATACAAACATCTTCAGGACAATCTACACCTAAAGTGGCATGTACGATTATTGTCCAAGTCATAATTACAGACAAAACACTTTCAAGTCTGGGCAAGGAAACTCTTATCAATAACATACTGGTTCCCAGTTTTACAAAGTTCTACACTGTGTCCTGAGCAGAGGGAGTTGGAACTGGAGCTCTGTCCCCTATTGTGGGGCTGGTGTCCATCCTGGAAGCACTAGTTACTGGGCTAGCAAAACTTTTCACTACTGGTGTAGACTATGAGCCTCTGGCTGTGGCCTGTATGTCCTATGACAGTCTACCCGTCTTGATTCTTTAGATTATGTCCTGGTGTCACTGGTTACTTGTAACAAGCCTGGGGAGGAGCCTCTCAGCTCTTCCAGCTAGTTTATTGTAGAGAATTCTCTTTCCCTTCTTGGAAAGCTTCTGTCTCTGAAGTGATCATAGTTTAACTGACTACTTTCCCTAAGGTTGTGTCTGCATGATGTACAGATAGAAAACAGAGAGGAAATATTTAAGTGCCATTTAATTATGAACTTGCAAAAAATATATCTGGGTAATTCACCTCACAAAAAAACAGTTGATTTCATTATATGAATATAAACTGGTAATGACATAGTAAATTGCATTCATATAGAACATGTCTGTCAAATGCAATTCAGTGTTTAGCTCACAGAAATAAATTTCAATCCTATCTCCTTAAAAGTTGAGTAACACTAAATGCATTTTCCATTTAACATGAACTCTTGCCTCTGGCTGTGTTGTCTTCTTGGAAATGCCAGGCTTCCTGAGGCTAGTGGCTGTGGGCAGATTTAGTGACTGGGTTCTTGTAGAGCTAAAACTACCTGTCACCCCAGGGAACCTCAGGCTGGAATGTGGAAGATGTGAGTGGCAATGGGGCTTGAAAGAGAAGCAGGACTTAGTCCAAGCACAGCACAGTCCTCCAGCGGTGACCTATATAGAGGGACGTGGTGCTCTGCATACCAATGCCCCTCCTGGCTTTGCATGTACTCCTTGAGATGGTAGCTTTGGCTTAACTTGAGAAAACCTGGTGCAGGCTGTTCGCTTCAGGAAGACAGGGTAAACTGTGTTGCTGCAGCAGGACTGCCAAATTGCAGATGCTGCTACTTTAAAACAAATTCATTTGTGAGCACATTGTTGCAGGTGCCAAAAATGCAGCAGTGGCCTTAGGGATCTGGGCCTCCTGCTGTTCCCGTGATGGTGGGATTATTCTTTTCATAGGCTTAGGGAGGACATTTTACCTTTATAGCACATTTTTATAACATTTGGAAATCTACATTCAAAGTCCCCTCTGGATAAATACTACATTCATTTTTTTTTTTTTCTTTTAAACTAAAGTGAGTGTGTTTTTTGAGCTTAGACTCAAGGGATTTTCTTTCTTTCTTTCTTTTTTTTTTTTTTTCTTACAGTAAAGTAAAATATAATAAAATAAAAAATGTTTCTATATAACATTTTTCAAATCAGTCAACAAAAGAGATTAAGTAAGAGCATTTAGTGGAATCCAGACAGGATTTTTTTTAAGGTTATTTAATATAAAACAGAAGACCAGTAAAGAGAAATTCTTTGGCAGATCCACTTTTATCTAGTGAATGGGTTCAACATTTTTGTAAATAAATGAGTTTGAGAGAGGGCTGACTTAGTGTAAAACAATTGAGCCAGTTTCTAGTTAGAATTCTATGAATTCAAGCATAGAATAGTTCTCTTGAAGAGAGCGTCTGAATTTTGTATGTCTGCCTCTTCTGTGGTTTTTGATTGTTCTGTCATAAGCTTGCTGAAGAATACAACTGATTAGTAATGCAACTGAGGAGCGGTGAAGGGCCACGCAGGTGCCTCGGTGTGTTTTAGTAGACTAAGCAGTTAATTTATAGTGCTCAGAACACAGTGACTCCCCTTTCTCTAGAATCTTTCAAAAGCTGATGATGAGCCAGTGAGCCCCTCCCCCACCCACGCTTGACTCTCCATAAGCCCGATGCAGGCAGTTGCTACCATTTTTATTCCTAGTGTAATGGCTGTCATAACCAAGGATTTCACAGGTCTTTCTTTATCTTCTGGCTAGTGCATTCTTTGACGTTCCCCAAGCCTTAAAGGGGGTTGTATGAATATCCCGTTTAGGGCTGAGCACTGAACCATGCCTTATGCTCACCATCTTGAGCAACAGAGTGTCTTTGTATTACTATTGATCACTGTAAGAAAAGGACTGAGATCAAGTACCTCAGAGTACTTCTGCGAGTGTAAACAAGTGTTGGAGGCCACCATGTGTGACACCAGTTTAACTAAACCTTAGTAAGTCCTCTGGGGCCTAGACCTCCCCAGCAGTGGGTCTGACTGGGTTTGCATTGTCATTTCCCCTTTCTGTTCAGTCTAAGACCCAGCCTGTGGAGTGGTGCTACTTGGTTAGGATTTGTGTTCCTACCTCAGTTAACCTAAACTAAGTAGTTTCTCATAGGTGTGCCCATAGGCTAGTCTCCTTCACGAGTCTAGATCCCTTCATGTTGACTGTCATAGTAACCCTCATTAAAATGTTGATTCCCTGCCCTGTCTGGTTTTCATACAAAAGCATCTTTGAGCTTTTTAAAAAATTGTATAATAAAATAAGCAAATCTGTAGGTGAGAATTTCTCTTTGGAGGAAGGAGAGAAAGGGTTTGCAGTTCAATAATAAAGTGTTCTGGCAGAAAGTCCTGGCAGCTAGACACTTTATCTGTGTAATTAGGAAGCAGACTCATTGTACCTAACCTCCACCTGCCCCACCATAGGGCTTCATTTTTAATATGTAGCCCTTAGAGTCCCAGAACTCACATTGTAGACCAGATCCATCTGCCTCCTGAATGCTGGGATAAAAGGCATGTGCCACCACTGCCTGGCTCCTTTCCTCCAACCCAGGGAATGGTGCTGCCCATGGTGGGTAAAACTTGCCACCTCACAGGTATGCCCAGAGGCCCATCTCACTTGTCCTGAGATTAATAGTCATGGTCAACTTATTTAAGTCCTTTGTTGCTTCATTCCTTCTCTGGTTGTAACACAGAAGGGTGGAAAGTATATATGAATTTAATAAAATTGGGGCTTGTTTTTGTAAACATAGGTATCTAGATGTTTTTTATAGAGTACATCACTGAGTCTGATGTATTAATTCCCTCCAAAGTGTTAATTCTAAAACAGGGATGAGATCTAAATAACATGAAAAACACTGGGTTGTAGGTTTGTTTTATTTATTTTTTAATCAGAATCTTCTCTTCCCTTTTGACTGTCCTACCTTTGCAATACAAGGTCTATCTTCCACATTAATCTTGGGTTCAGAAAAGGTAGTTTCAACGGGAAGACCTTGAATGATGGCAGGCTGAGTATCCATTTGGGGATGTAGGGAATTTGGATTTAAAAGATGCATATGATTATGTTAAAGTCATCCATCCATCCTCCCCCCTTTCTTCCTCACTCCCTCTCTCCCTCCTTCATCCTTTTGGTATACTCCTGGCTGCCACCCTGGAACTCTGTGTAGACCAGGCTGCCTCTGCCTCCTGAGTGCCGAGAGCCAGGATTAAAGGTGTGCATCACCAGTACCTGGCTCCTGTGTGCTTCTCAAAACAGACTGCACTAGCTCTTCTACAAGAATTAGAACTCTCTGCTGGGCCAGTTCTGTTGTTGGCAGGATGCCCTGTCTTTAACTGACATCACTTCTGAGAGCACCATGTATCCCAGGAAAGGGGAGTCGATGTTGCTGCCCCTGCAGCCCTCCATGTGCTGTATATTTGCCTCTCACGCCCTTTCGGGTCTGCCCTACTGTCATGGTGCCTGTGTGCAACTTGAAGCTTGTTCTTCTTAGCAGAGTTCCCTTTGGCTTGTTTTCCTTTCACTATTGCAGGTAAGATTGGGTGTGCTTGCTTTGGGATTTCTGAATAGTGTCAGGCTTTGAAAGGAAATGGTTTGGGATTTTCAAATCCAGTTGTGTGCCTAGTAAGAGTTACTGGTCAAAATGACAGTCAATGAAGGAGGAGTTCGTGAAGGTGGTTTTACATCATGTATTTGGTATTGAAGGTGGTGTTAGTTTGTATTAGATTATTTATTTGGTGTATGGGGTGCTTATGCTATGGGGTATGTTTGGAGGTCAGAGGACAGTTGGAAGAGTTGGTTCATGATTCAGGCCCCACTCTCCTGAGTGCTAGCATGCAAATGTGTGCCCTTGTGCCCTGTTCCTTCATACAAAGCCTGACACATGTGGTTGGCACCAAGTTCTTCCTCAGTAACTGGAACTCCCGTGTTTCCATGTCACCTTCCAGTAAAAGACCTGATCTCTCATTCTGCTTTTTGTCCTCAGAGAACCACATTTTGGAAGATGTGAACAAGTGTGTGATTGCTCTCCAAGAGAAAGATGTGGACGGGCTGGATCGCACTGCTGGTGCCATTCGAGGCCGGGCAGCACGAGTCATCCATGTAGTCACCTCAGAGATGGACAACTACGAGCCAGGAGTTTACACAGAAAAGGTTCTGGAAGCCACCAAACTCCTCTCCAACACAGGTCTGAGGACTGTTCACCCTCCTAGGGTTTCCCTGACTGGTTCTGGCAGGCTGTTGTCTTGTTCCAAATACTGGGGATGGCACACACACAACTTTTACACACACTTAGTGGCTCGGTGTACTAGTGGGAAGTTGGCTATTAGGCAGCTCACAAGCACATTTCTTTTATGTATCTAAGATAAACGTCTGAGTTGTCTCCTGCTAGTGAATGCATACAAAATCAGGGTAGGTCCCTCTTTCCTGCAGTGTTAGGGATTGAACCCAGAACCTCTTACATGGTAGGTACGTAGTTCAGTCTTAAGGTCTCATAGTTGTCTGTATCATTTCAAGTTCTCAACCACCCAGTTTTAGCTCACAGAATCTGGTAAGAAGATGCTTGAGTCCTTGTAGAAACAGAGGCTCTTTGTCATGACCTTGACTGTCTGTCCAAGGATTCAGGAAGAGATTGGTGGAGTGTGACCTGTCCTTCTTGTCTCTGTAGTCATGCCACGTTTCACGGAGCAAGTGGAAGCAGCTGTGGAAGCCCTCAGCTCAGACCCAGCCCAGCCTATGGATGAGAATGAATTCATCGACGCCTCCCGCCTGGTGTATGATGGCATCAGGGACATCCGGAAAGCAGTGCTGATGATAAGGGTGAGGAACCACATTCTAGACGTTTTACTCTATTTTTTAAAGATTTTTTTTTTTTTTAAATGTATATGAGTGCCCTGTCTTCATGCACACCAGGAGAGGGGATCAGATCCCATTACAGATGGTTGTAGGCAACTATGTGGTTGCTGGGAATTGAACTCAGGACCTCTGGAAGAACAGTCAGTGCTCTAACCACTGAGTCATCTCTCCAGCCCTTCCAGGCATTTTAACAGCTTCTTTTTTTATCATCTGCTAACTTGAGCAATTTGTCATTCTGAAACTCAGTAGATACAGTGGCAATATGTTAAAGCCACGAGTCTATAAGCTATTAGAATGAGATGGAGCCCAGACCAAGAAAGGAAGACTAGCATGAGTTGGGCTTGATGAATTAATTTGGGGAGTTTAGTTGGATAAGTATAGAATAGTTTGAGTTACAGAGGAAACTGCAGAAAATGACATCTTAAATTTCAGAGAACATTTTCTTAAGGTGGGTAAGATTAGTGTACTTCTGTCCAAAAGGCGCATTCCTCTCCTTGAAGGGAAACTCAGGCAGGAGGTTAAAATCTCTGTTCAAAATAAAGAGTGACAAGTGGAAGTACTACCACTAGGTCTTACGTGACCCATCTCAGAGAAAGCAGCAGAAAGTCCTCGGTCTTCCCTGTGAACAAGGGGGTTCTGAGTCTGCAGGTCCCTCCGGCAAACAAGCCCTGGGCCTGCCTCTGGTAAGACCACCATTCTCTGGGTGAGGCAGGACAGCTCTCCATCTGCCAGGTGAGTGGCTGGAAGGCAGCAAAGCTTCCCAGTGTGGATAAAGGTCTGTGATCAAACTTTGTGACCTGAATCTGATCCCCAGGACCCAAATGGCTAGAGAAGACTAACTCCTGTAAGTTGTCTTCAGAGTTCCAAGTTACAGCAGGAGGCCTTCATATGGTCTGGTCAGAATTACCTGTGGCAGCTAGTGGCTGTAGTATGGTATTAATGGGTGCCAGGGCTAACTACTCCAGCGATGCACATCGTTCCACCTTGGTGGCTGGATGCCGTGCTAAAGCCACTAGGAGCAGAGCTGTATAGTGTTTCCGTAGGTGATCCAGGCTAAGAGTACCACTCTGAAGCAGTGTGGGTACTGTCTCTCAGATACGTGATTTTCTTCTCTTAAAATATGGCTTTACTGGGGAGCCAGAGCAATGGCTCAGTGGCTAAAAGCACTGGCTGTTGTTTGAGAGTTTGAGCACCCACATGGTACCTCAGAATTACCTGTAATTTTGTCCCAGGGAATCTTCTAGCCTCCAGGGATGCCACCAATGCATCAGGACAGAACTCCCACACACAGAGTAAATGTTTAAAATTTAATGCCTTTATTGAATGAAATAAACAGGCAGTGTTTTCAGCACAGGTCTGACACGTAAATGGCTGCTTCTTACTATATTTAGTTCTGTGCTAGAATGAAGAATGACAGGCCTGTCCTCTCCTTCTGGGCCTCCAGGTGTGTGTATAGTGATAGGTCTCGGGGAAGATACCCTTTAGTGCGGACGTGAGCTTGGCAAGGAAGGCTATGAAGATGTCGGTGGTGTGGTTTACCGTTACCGTGTGCACACTGTCACTAACCCCATCACTGCCTTTTATTCAGTAGTCATCTTGGTTTTCTTGAGAAATGTGTCTCAGTGATAAAGCCAACTATTCATTAACCTGAGCCAGGATTCCATCCTCAGCATGCACATGGCACATGCACACGAGTTTCTGCGTCTATCCTCACTAGGCCTGTAAGCTACCATTGTCTTTGGCCCCACTTGTCACTTTTCACTCAGCCCCTCAGGTCTTGTTTTTCTTTTTAAATTACATTATGGAGACCAGAAGACAACTTGTTAAAGTCAGTCCTCTACCATGTGGGTTCCAGGGATTGAACTCAGGTTCTCGGGCTTGGCGGCCCATCCCGTACTCACTCAGGCATCTCCTAACCCAGTCTAACCAGTCCCCCCTCTGCCCAGGGCATCCACGCTAGCCCCAGCTTTAATCATTGAACAGTCTGCTGTTCCAGACTCTCTGGGTGTCCACATCACTTGTCCTGTCTCAGTCACCTGAGCTGGGATCCAGCCATTGAACCAAGTTGTTCTTTTACCTCAGTTTACCCACACTTTCCCTTCTGCATGTTCCCACTGCCTCACACGACCTCTGCCTGTTTCCAGTCGCCATGACAGCTCTTTATTGTGCTGATCACTTTGTAGTAAGTCATAGTTTACTCATTTTCTGCCCATTACTCCTGTTCGCTGTTAGAATAGGTGGGTGGGTGAATGGAGGAGGAGGAGAGAGCTCCTTTTCTTGGCAAGGACAATTCTTAGGACCCAGCTAAGCTCTGAGGAGGTAAGCAAGCAATGTCGCTGCTGCTCTGAAAGCTCCTTAGACTTGGCATACCAACACTACAGCAGTCTGGCTGGAGCTCAGAGGTGCTGGGCGGGACTCAAGAGCCACAGAGACAGGGTCTTTATGGCTTTGTAGTACCTTGTGATCCCTGCTCAGTACTGTACTCACTTCTCTAGACCCCATGGGTATGGCTTGGCTTAGGGCCTAGTAGAGATGAGGCGCTGCCCTCCTGTCACAGGCAGGCCATCTGGGCCAGCACCAACCCCAGCTGTTCTGCCTACTGGCTCTTCCTAGTAACTGCTTCAAGTCAGTAGCTGAGCAGGAGAGGCTGGTCATTTGTTCAGAATATGATTTTTACCTAATAACTACTGCAGAGGACTGCGCCAGCCGCCAGCACTTTGGTATGCACTGAACTCTCCTCTACTGTATTCTCTTGTCCTTTGATAAAAATAAAATTAGGCTTTAGGAATAACACATTGATTTTTTTTTTTTTAATTATTCCTCAAAACCGCCTTTGGCACCCAAAGAGAAAGCCCAGCATTAATTTATGTCATTTTCTTGTCATAAAGTAAGCATTTATGAAATTGCTTTACATTGTGTAAAAACATCTCTTCTTTAAAAACTTTTCACCAAGGATGGTTTTTACCTTTATGTGTAGATTCCTTGGGAAATTGTACGAAAAGTGAAATCTTTGTTATGACAAGCTTTGATTCAGAGGTCAGTCTGAACCCTAAGTCTTATGTGAGGGGTGAGGAGACTGTGCACACACTATTCTGGTGACCAGAGTTCTGTACCCTGAGCCTCTTTCGGGTCAAGAGCTCTAACTCATGCAGAAGCATAGGCCTAATTCAGGTCTTCTGTTTGGCTGCAGACTCCCGAGGAGTTGGATGACTCTGACTTCGAGACTGAAGACTTTGATGTCAGAAGCAGGACAAGTGTCCAGACAGAAGACGACCAGCTCATAGCTGGCCAGAGCGCCCGGGTAAGGACTCGGACCTTGGTCTCTGACTTGTGCTAGAGAGGCTCTCTGGGTCTACGAGGCCTGGCCCTTTTCTGAAATATTTAACTATATTCAGAATGCCATTTTTCTGATCCCTCACCCCCGTGGAGTACAACTAAAATCGTAAGTAATGGCAACTGCTGGTTACTTGTGGCTTTCTGCAACATACTCCTCAGCTAGGAGCAGGGTGGGAACCCAGGGGTTCTGAACTGTACACTGGCTGCCAGGTTATGGTACACCCTGAGTGAGGAAAGACTGAGGATCTAGTCAGTATAACATTTACTACAAAGAATTTGAAATGTTTCTGTTCATTGCACTATAACCATAGGAATGTGCTCTTAAATTCACGGGCCTTTAAAAGCTGCAGCAAAGACCCATAGTGCATCCAGGAAAGCCGTCCGCACCTTAGGAACATGGGGTCCCCAAGTCTTCAGTTCGTCTCTTCAGTCCACGCTTCTAAGGAGTCTATTTTCTCACTCCATGTCTGTCTGTCTCTGGGCATGTTCCTGCTGGAGACCCTCCTGGACCATGAGCACTGGAGAGGATGGGGCTCAGGCCTGTGGGCTTGGATTGGCAGCTGGTCTCCAATGTGCTGCTTGTTAGTTACATAGGTCTGTGTTCCTCAGCAGACCCTCTGCTTACCTTCTCAGACTACCTCCGATGGACCTTCCAAACTTGGAAATGTCTGTTAAGGGCCCCAACAGGAAGGGTTCCACCCATTCATCCCTTTCTCCTCTCCTGTTGCCACAGACAGAAGCAGACTTGAAACTTTTAAAGGAGTCAGTCAGACCTACACAGATATGGTGGTGAAGCCTGCAAGTTAGCCTCCCAACTGTTCCCTCCACATTCAGACGTGATTTTAAAAGTGGGTCGGGAATTTAGGCTGCACTAAACTCCTACTAAAATGAGAAAATAGCTCTTCAGGCAAAATGAAACCATTAAAGTATTATCCTACCTATGTTGTAGATTGCTGTTGGAAGTCTCTGGCTAATGCACCGTGAGACCTTCCTAAGAGTGGTTTGCCTTGTGATTGTAGGCGATCATGGCTCAGCTTCCTCAGGAGCAAAAAGCAAAGATTGCAGAACAGGTGGCCAGCTTCCAGGAAGAAAAGAGCAAGCTGGATGCTGAAGTGTCCAAGTGGGATGACAGTGGCAATGACATCATTGTGCTGGCCAAGCAGATGTGCATGATCATGATGGAGATGACGGACTTCACCCGGTGAGCGGAGCCCATCCCTGCATCCCTGCATTCCTGCACCCAAAGAGGCTGAGGAATTCCCAGGGGGGCTTGATGCTTTGCGGATACCTTTTGTCCGCTTGCCTCCAACCAGGAGAGGATTCATAGACAGGGAACCTGTTCTTTTTTTCAGAGGCAAAGGGCCACTCAAAAACACATCGGACGTGATCAGTGCTGCCAAGAAAATTGCTGAGGCAGGATCCAGGATGGACAAGCTTGGCCGGACCATCGCAGACCACGTGAGTGACACTCTGCGTGGCCTATGGCTGAGGAAACTATTCCTGAGCACTCTTGTGGGCCATAGCTCACCTTTGAAAATTCCTCTAACCTACTTGATTAATCCCAGTACACGCTCCTACGGACTTCGCAGCTCCTGTTTCCTTGACAAGTCTCCGGGTTTGGGTGTGTCTATCCTAAAACTTTCCATCATTAAATCCAACCTCTACTGAGGTTGGTTGGTTGGTTTTGGGCAGAAGCAGACTTTGCTTCCCCTGCCCCCCATAGGAACTGATGCATCTGGCTGGGGACAGGCTTCTGTGTCATACTCCGGGAAGCCTCAGCACTTCCCTGTGGCATCTTTCTGAGGTTGTCATCCAGGCTGCAGGATGTCCCTAGATACTCAGGCCAACATTTGGCAGTCATTCTTGACCACTCAGTAAAAAGCCTTGTGGACAGCGAATTTTGACAACACCTATTATTTCTGTCTGAAATTAGTAGCTCCATTGATCTCTTACCTGCTTGGACTACCCTTTCCCCTCTGTTCTGCATACAGCCATTAACACTGTCGTCGTAAAATGCATGTTAGAAAAAATTCAAAACCTTCAGCAGTGGGCCCCATTTTATAGACCGTGCTTCTCCCTCACCTCCACCTCATTGGAAGGAAGTGTGGTAAACACTGGAGGGTGGTTGTACTTACTTCTCTGAAGAAGTCTAAACACCCAGCCACAGAGGAGTTGGGTCGAGGCTGTACTTGTTACTCTTTTGGTAATCACCTGTGCCTAAAGCAAGTGCCTGTTACCTGGGTTTATCTTGTGTGTGCACCCTTGCTGTGCAGACAGTGCCCTGCGTGATGAATTACTTTTTTAATTTACGTAGCTCAGAGCATCGTCTTTTCCGTATGTCTAGGCCCTTGCTTTCTGATGCTCTCTCTAGTTATAGGGTCATGAGGTTTCCCTGGGGTGGAAACCTAGGCATTTAGCACAGTAGTTGCTGGCAGGCCCTGAGTTACTGAGAGGAAGTGTTGGCTGCATACAGCGCTGCAGGAGGTGGGCTCTATGGGGTTAGGGTTAGGGTTAGGCCTGGGGTAGAGGACGGACATTTCCCCCTTCTCTGTTCTTGGTTCCGTCAGGGAGGAAGAAGCATGCTAACACCCACAGGGAGTGATTGTCTCTTTGGGGCTGGGAGTGCTCAGTGCTGGCCTTCTTGTCCCATCAGTGCCCAGACTCAGCCTGCAAGCAGGACCTGCTGGCTTACCTTCAGCGCATCGCTCTCTACTGCCACCAGCTCAACATCTGTAGCAAAGTCAAGGCTGAAGTACAGAACCTTGGTGGAGAGCTTGTTGTCTCTGGGGTAAGTGTCAGTAATGGGACGTGCTTGCCAGTAGGGGTTTCTGACCCGTCTCTGCAGCAGAAATAAGACTTTTGTCCCTGTACATTGCCCATCTACTCCAAATGTGGAAAGCACAGGAAGCAGAGCCTACAAGCCCTGTCTTGGTTCCTCTGCTAAGCTACAGCTCTTTAGCATGGCATGGTTGATGACAGGCCTGGACTCTTTCTTCTACTAAATGTTCTTTGGAAAAGGGTGTTTTTATGCCACACATACACCCCTGCAAAAAAAAAAAAAAAAGTGTAATCAACCCTGCTAAGAAATTACTAAATAGAACTGTGCCCACTGCTCGCTCAGTTTCTACCCACAAAGAGCCGAGGTGGAGCAATTCATCAGGTCATAGTCCCTGCACTGTTCACGGTGCCAGTGTTCCACGGCCGCCCAGCACCATCAAGAAAGCTCCCGCCTCGAGGATGTGGGGATGGTGAGGTAGTTTTGTGTGTCCTCGCCTTTTCTTTTCAAAGACAAGTATTTACAGGCTACATGGATAAAAGCTGCCCTGATAGAGCAGTAAAAGGCCCCACACAGTGCTGTGGTATGACCAGGCCTGCATGCGTACAGGGTTCTAGTCAGGCTCCTTACCACTCATCCGCTCTCTGTAGGTGGACAGCGCCATGTCCCTGATCCAGGCAGCCAAGAACTTGATGAATGCTGTGGTGCAGACAGTGAAGGCATCCTATGTGGCTTCCACCAAATACCAGAAGTCACAGGGGATGGCATCCCTCAACCTTCCTGCTGTGTCATGGAAGATGAAGGCCCCTGAGAAGAAGCCCTTGGTGAAGAGAGAGAAGCAGGACGAGACGCAGACTAAGATTAAGCGAGCCTCTCAGAAGAAGCACGTGAACCCTGTGCAGGCCCTCAGCGAGTTCAAAGCCATGGACAGCATCTGAGCCTTCACCCATGGTGTCCTGAAAACTCAGCCACATGCTTCACTCAGTCTCATTTGCTAAGTAGAGAAACTGTTTTATTCCACAGGGAGGTAGCAGATTTCAAACTCAACCAGGTGGTGAATTTTGCAAGGACATGTTTGTGTTAAAACTGGTTAGGAAAAAAAGCTTTTAGAATTCAAAATATATTTCTAGCTATATTTTTATATGCTTAATGAAAATAAAAGTTCTGTAACCAAAGAGTACCACATTAACTTCTTGGTCACATTTCTGAGTAGGCTGAGGTGTCTGTCTGCTTTCTAGGTCGGGGTGAGCACCTGAGGGAAGAGGTTGCCTTTAGCCATACTATTGGGCAGTGTGGAGTTACTGACCTAAGGTGACCCAGGGTAAACCACAGGCACCTTCAACAGTCTGGAGAAGGAAGGTACCAGAAACCTCTGAGGAATAAACTATAGGAAACAATAAAACAATGTATCACCGGGAAATTGATTGCTTTCTTTATGAAGCAGAATGGGAATTATGATACATGGCTACAGTTACTAATGTAATCTGCTGCAGGACATTAATAGAGTTGCTTTCCTCAGGTTAGAATGTTGTGACGCTGTAATCAGAACATGCTTCCCCCTGTTATTCCAGCTTGAAATGCAAATTCATCATCCGGCTCACTTCTAATAAACGCAGTGTTTCTTGCTTTGGGCTGGCACAGAAGCCTTGACAGCATAGTGTTTGCTTAGGCAATAATTTAGACTCTATCTTGTTTGTGATTACTATAGCAATTACCATAGCTACAAGATAAGACTTTACTGTATTATTTAAATTTTATGAATCTGTTTTTTACACTAATTTTCCCAATAAAGTCCATTATGAACCAAGTCTAAGAAGCAGGAGTCGTTCTTTGCCTTCAGGTTTGTGTTACTTACCCCACTGCCCAGGATGGTTGTGACTGATCTCTAGGGAGGACATCTTGGGCTCTTGCCTCCCAGGCAGGGTCAAGTCCTGTTCAGTTCCCAGCCTGAGGATGTTTATAACCATTCTTCAGGGTTCAAGTCAAGGCCGTGGGCTCATTGGTCCCAGCAGCATCGACCCATGACGTGAACATGGCTGTGTCCCTTCCCTAAGGAGATGGGTGTGGACCTTGTCACCTTACTAGATCCTGTTCTGCCCTTCATTTCTGTCAGTTCTTGCCCCTTGTCTAAGTGACTGCCTTCCACAGTCACACTGGCCCTTTGCTACCTTAGGAGACCTGTGTAGGAGCCGTCCATGGGACACACTTTCTTAAGCACCTCCCTCTACGGTGTCTCCCTCATCTGCCTGCCCCTCCCTTCCTCGATTTTCTGATCTTACCCAAGATGCCCAGCTTTCAGTGACTGATACTGGTTTGTCATTGGCACTCTGCTTTTAAGCCTGATGTTCTGAGATGTTCCCTCTGGCCAGAGCGCACCTGCTGTCTCTGCTCTCCATGTCTAAAGCCCCTCTGCTATTTTCCACCTTGCTGTACCAGTCACATTATTTTCCGGCTAAATAACAAATTAAAATGCATGCAAGGTCTCCAACTTGTGATCACCTCTGCACATTTCTCCGTGGCCTAAACCACCTGGCTATAACTTCTTTGCAAATGTCTCCCACCTCCTGCAGCTCATGAAGTTGAGACTGAAGAGCTTGTTGGGCTGCCAGAGATTGCTCAGGGATTTCTTGTCACTTAGTTGCTTCTGTAGAAAACCTCACATGACAGCGCCTTCCCTGGAGTAGTCTAGTGCTCTCTGGAAAGCCTTTACCCACCATCCGTGCTACACTGTGCTAGTGACTCAGGGCCCTATGTGCATCCAGTAGGTGGGTTGCCTGTTAACAGCATCTCCCACCCCTTCCATTCCTTCCACAGCAGCCAGTCATTCCTGCCCAAGAGAGCACAAATCACAAAGGCCAAAGTCGTCAGTAATGGCTGTGGCTTCTTGTCCTCACAGTCCAGGCCTACCCATTCTCCAGCAGTCTGCACACATCCCTAGCATTCCTCCAGCCTGCCAAGTGCTTCCTGACTTTGCCTATGTGCTGGCAGTTCCTGGGTGGAGTTCGAGTCCCCGGGCACCCCTATGCTTGAATGACCAAAAGACTAGGTCACTTGTCTCAGGAGCACCTAGGGAAGTAGGTGACCCATCACTGACACCAGCAGACTTCCCTGCACTTCTCGTACTTTTTAACACATCTGGCCTCAGGTTTATTTGTAAACATTGCACAGACCACCAGCCATCTGAAATAAAGGAGTCACACCAACACTAGTTTGTCTTCACCTCGGCAATGAAGTGTGGTGCCTAATGCCAGTGCTGGAGTCTCAACCTTGGTTTGGGCCCTGGGCTTTGGTTGGCAGCACCTAAGACCTTTGGCCATGTAGCAACAGAATTGCTTCCCAGGCTTTAACCACATTAAGTTCTCAAGGAACTTAATCATGTTGCCTGCACCTTCTTCAGTCCCTTGTGCTTTCCAGCAAAAAAACTCTTCAGGAAATTGGGGGCCAACTCCATAAGAAATTTGCCTTTGTGACTGGGGGTTTCTAGTGCCTTTTCTGTGCCTGGTTGTATGTGTACAGTTCTTGGACTGGAAGAGAAAGAACCCTTGCTTCCAACTGTTCCATTAGCTCATCAGTAAATGTCCCAAGTCCAAGCTCCGTACGCCAGCCCACACTTTTCCTCTGCTGCCTCCTGCTCATACCCAGTAGGTCAGTCCCCAGTCCCTACCGTCTGCTTCCCATCTCTGACACTGCCACAGGGGAGGCCAAGGCCTCACCACCTGCATCCCTGCCAGAGCTCAACAGCCTGTCACCACATAAATGAAGGCCTTCGTCGGCCTATGTACTTGCAGTCCTGTGTCTGAGACCGAGACCATCCCATCTGCATCCACATTGCTATCTGGGAGCCATCTCTCCATGCCTGTCACTTTATGTCCTAGGAGTGGTCTTGGCTGTGTCCTCTGAAAATATTGGAGGCTTTAGCAAAAAGCTAGCAACTGAAGAAGCCCACACCAAAATCTTGACACGAGACGAGATTCACTGGGGGGGGGGGGGGGGGGGTTGTGAAGATCCCAAGGAGGTGCCTGCCCCTTGACATTCCTCAGGATACCGCACCCCCTGCATTGTCTTACTCCTGAGCTGGGTCAGGAAAGAGTGCTCCTCTCAACCTGGTGAGTGAAGGACAGAAGTCCTCACAGTATGTGTCACCTCCCTAGCCCGTCATACTACTCCTGTTACACCCTGCTTCCCTCCACTACCACACACAGTGATTGCAGAACACTCAGGTCCTCTTATTGACGGGGTCTGCATTCCACAGGCTGGCTCTAGCCTTCCTAATCACCGTCCTACATTTTGTGCCCTGGTCCCCAACGTAACCTCTGCAGCACCCACTGCTCAGAACTTCCAGGCCCAAGATGAAACTTCCACATGGGCTGGGGCCACCTCTCCAGGAAAGAAGGTGCTGCTATGATCACATCAGAGTCCTCATCCAGCCCTTAGCATGTCACCCTATATCTCTGTGGTTGGCTTATATCTCGAGTTCTCAGGCTGAGGAAGAAGATGCAGAGGCAAAGCCCCTCATCCAGCTGGCACCAAGCGACTTAACTCCAACACCAAGGTCTAGTTCCCCAGCATCCCCCAGGTTCCAATCATCCCATGAGCTTAGTTGTACGGGATGCCTTCTCTAGACGTTTGTGGTTTCATATCCTTCAGACTTTTGCTCTCTTTCTCAGCTTATTCTTGGTTCCTGTGGTGTTGCCATGGTACAGGGCTCAGCTCTGAGCTCTGCTCTTCCGATCTGTCCCAACATGGCAGCCTCCAGGCCTGAGACACACAAACAGTGCTTGCTGCTGAAATGTTCAGCAACTGCAGGGTGGGGCAGCTCCACACTCCACGTCGTTTACAGAGTAAAGCATGCCCTCTGTCAGTGCCACTGAGGTGACTCACAGGAGCCTCCACCAGCTTCTGCTGCACTCCTGTCCCACAGCCACCAACATGACATGAATGCTTTCTGACATTTCTGCTCACCTCAGATAAATGCTAGAACTGTACCTGTTGGTCAACTGCTGGACTGGACAATGTCAAGTACTATAGAATGGCTCCTCCAGTTCCTGTGCTACCCAGTGTCACCAAGGTGCTCACATACTTCTAAGGGCATTAACATTCTCTGGCCTACTTTATAACATTTTGAGATGCTTTTACTCTGTGTGGCCCAAGGTGGCCTGGCACTCACTACATAAACCAGGCTGACCTTAAACTTTGAACGAGCCACCATGTCTGGTGTGTTCACTTTCCTAGAGGTCTGGCTTCTATCTGTGGTTGTCCCAGTGCCTCTGGTATAGGTTATTCCATGTCAGAAGCTGCCCATCGTTGGCTGCAGTCCTGAACCAGAGCTGGGGAGAATGGGATAGGGTCTTCATGTTGTCTGTCACCCTGAGATAATGGGTGTAAACAGCTTCCAGAGCACAGCATGGAAAAACCCAGCAGTGGGCAGAGGCTCTTCCTTGTTTGTTTATTTTGCTTTTTAAGAATTTAGGTTGAGGTGGGGTCGGAAAATGTGGCTCAGTGGTTATGAGCACTTGTTTGGGTTCAATTCCCAGTATCCACATGGTGGCTCACAAACTTGTAATTCTAGATTCAGGGATCTAACATCAGGCACATACATTAATCACAGACATACACAGGCGAAATATCCACACACATAATAAAACAAAATTTTAAAATTTTAAATTGAACCAAAACACGTTAGGTTGGAATTTACATGTAGTAAAGCATACTCTCTGATGACACAGGAAAGTTACACACTGCTTGTATCCTGAGATAGTTCAAACACACCTCCCCCTCTATAGAAATAGAAATGACACCCCTGTGTTAGCCTTGTATCAGTGACATTTCACAGAGCATCTCAGGGAGCACAGCCTTTGGGAAGCATGCTTCCTCATGAGCATCCTTGCTGTTTTCAGTAGTGAGTACTATTCCATTAAAGTGTGCAGCCTCTCATTCCTCCCCTCAGGACACTGGAACACATTTTTATAGAAGCATTTGAACACAGACTTTTGTGTAAACAGATTTTTTGCTTACCTCAAGTAAACAGCTAGGGAAAAGGTCATGTTCTGTTTTAAGCAGTGCACCTCTGTAAGAGATTTACAGCCTTGCCATTTTGCATTTCGCCAGCAGCAATGAGAATCCGGCTGTTTTGCCTCTGGCACGTGGCATCTCCAGACTGTTCGGGTTTAGGTGTGCAGTGGTCTTACTGTGGTTTCATATGCATTTCTCTAACCCTACAGTGCTGAAGAATATCTGTGTCTTTGGTGAAATGCCATTCCAAGTCTTTTATGGGGTTGACTCTACAGAGACTTTGAGGATTCCTTAAATATTATGAACTCAAATTCTTTGTCAAATGTGTGATTTGCAAAGGATTTTGTTTGTAGCTCTTTATTTTCTTAATTCCTTAGCCTAAGTTTTTTAGTCCAATTTGTGAGATTTTTAAATTTCTGGATGGTGAGTCCAGTGTTATATCTAAGAACTCATTGCCTGACTCTAGGTCACAAAGATTTGCCTCCTATTTCCTTATAAAGATTCATATTTAGGTCCGTGATTGATCTCAAGTAGAACTGTTTACTAGTCATGAGGGACAGGGGCCCACAGAGGCCCAACTGCTACAGCATCATTTAGTGAGAAGACAGTCTTTTCTCTGTTCGCACCTTTGTCACAAATCAGCTGGGTACGGTAGTGCATGCCTTTAATCCCAGCACTGGGGAGGCAGAGGCAGCAGGCAGGTCTCTGAATTCAAGGACAGTGAGGATATTGTAAGAGAGACCCCGTCTCAACAAAATCACCTGAGCAGACCCCTTCTTGGTTAGTTTCCCTTCTCTGCTTTAGTTACCCTTGGTCAACCATGGTCCAATATTAAATAGAAAGCTATAGAAATTAACATTTTATACACCTCAAGTTGCACGCCTGCCGAGGGTGACAGAACCTCACTGTTCACCTCTAATTTGCAGCATCATCCAGGGACCTTGGCCATCAGAGGTCAAAGCAGTGCAGTGATTATTTTCAAGTGACACTTGGTTTTACTTCATACTGGCTCCGAAGTGCAAGAGTAGATGGTGGCAAAGCTGACAGGCCTGAAGCCGCATGCTCTCACAGAAGGAAAAGGAAAAAGCACTTGCTGAGTGTGTTGTGATCTGCAATAGGAACGAATCCTCTTCCCAAGAAATATGGAGGAAAATAAAAGCTGTTCTGTTACTGTGGCTCAAAGTTGTGAGTTACAGGCACAGAGCACACAAGCACAGCTGAGACAGACGGGTCTAGAGTCTGGATAGTCAGCCCTGACCACAGGGGGAGTTATTTGTGTGGGTCTCTGATTCACTGATCTATATCTGTCTGTCTGTCTCTCTGCAGACAAAATCTCTCCACATAACCCCTGACCCCCGCTGTCCTGGAACTCAGAGACCTGCCTGCCTCAGCTTTCTAGGTGTTGGGATCAAAGGTCTCCACTCCAATGCTTTGCTATGTGTCTCTTTAATCGGGCCACCGGTGCTGATTCCTATGGGCTTTAAGTCTTATTGACTAGTGTGACCCCTTTTTCTCTGAAATTATCCCAGCTATTCTAATGCCTTTGGTGTTTCCACTTAAATTTTCAAACAAGATTCATAATATCTACACATAAGACTAACTGAACTGACATGGACACTCCGCAGCACTGGGGCTTTCCAACGCAGGAGCTCAGAGTGTCTCCCGTTTATTGAGCTCTTTGGCATTTTATAGTTGCCAACACAGCTTCCCGCACCTTTGCCAGCAGAAGCTGCACAGTATTCTCTACTCCTGCTGTGAAGTTCCACTTTCAGGTTCTAATAGCTAATTATTAATGCTGACTATATAGGAACACACTGATTTGATGCACAGATATTTGCACCCTGTCCTTTACAAATGTAACAGTTCCAGGAGACCTTCTGTAGGTCTGTGGGTTTCACACACTGACCATCTGTCACCTGTCTGTTTCTTCCTGCAGACTGCTAAGGCCTGCCGAGGACTTGCTGGGCTGTGAGGATGGCCCTTGGTCTTAGATGTTGGTCTTGGAGGGATGATTTCTGTCTTTCACCATTATGTTTGAGGATGGGTTAGGGTTAGGGTTAGAGGTTGGGAACCTGGTAGCTGGTACACCTCTATAGTCCAGGTGCCCCAAACCTGGAGAGCTGTTTGTCCTCGATCAGTCAACGACAGAAGCACATGGTTCCGGTTATCAGCGAACGCCTCACCACCACTGGGGAAGAACAGCTTGGTAGAGGGTAGAAAGGTTGAGAGAACAAACGGCCAGGACGGTTCTTCTGCCCCACCCCTTTTTATCAGGCTGCTACCAGAAGGTTCTGCCCACATTTGGAGTGGGAACATTTTGTTCCTCAGGTGAACCTTCCTACTTAGTGATTCTAATTTGTGACAATCTGACATTAAAACCAACTGCTGTTCTTCATCTAAGAGATGGTCTCATGCCCTTTCCAGTTGTGTGAACTTGAGTTGAACCAACCTTGCTTTCTTAGGCCGCAGGCTTGGTACCCAGCACACGGGCAAACACCCCCAAAGTGCCAGCCAGGACAGCAGAGTTCAGAGTGGCACCATGTGGAAGCCTGGCACACTTTCTGTGGCTCGAGAGGTGACTGTGGGATGGGATTCCCTCCAAAGTTGGGAAAAGCCTAGGCACAGGCCCTGCCACATCCCAGGAGAACTGTGCCACACACAGCCTATGGATTTGTAAAGCAGTAATGTAATGTTTACAGCCCTGGGTGCATGGAGATTTGTTACAGAGCAATAGAACCAATTCAGGAAAAGCCTTGCTTTCAGGAACTGACCAGCTGTTTCCTCTGAGTTGTCAAACAGACTTTACAGTGTATTTCCAGGAGTTGTTCGTGGTTTATCTACTTTTTAGTGCTGTGGACCCGTGGTAACGACCCCTCCGTGTCGAATGCTCTTTATTTGTGACTTGTCTCTCAGAGCCATTGTTTAGTCTCATCAGTCTGTCTCTACACTTTTAAAGAATATTTTATGTATATTTATGTATATGAGCACACTGTAGCTGTCTTCAGACACCAGAAGAGGGCATCAGATCCCATTACAGATGGTTGTGAGCCACCATGTGGTTGCTGGGAATTGAACTCGGGACCTCTGGAAGAGTACTTGGTGTTCTAAACCACTGAGCCATTTCTCCAGCCCCCACACTTTGTTTTCTATTTTATTCTCTTTGTTTCCTTTTGGGTGTTTTGCTTGATTTTTATTAATTTATAAAGTGACTGTTGACTTTGTAATCTATTGCTGAACCATAGGTTCTAACACGTAATTTGTGACAGGGGCTGTTTTGCCTTACCTCAACATGTTTGTGGCTCCCATGAGTCCCCTGTGGTAGCTCTTGATGGCTTTGCTCCCTTCTGCTACTGAGCCTGGTGTACTTATCCGTCTCCATCTTGCTCATCCCAGGTCTGCCCCTCAGCACTAAGCCAGAGCATGTGGGAGAAATGAACAAATCAGGGAGGGGTCTTGCCCATCCCCACTGTGCCATGATGAGGTTGACAGGTCCTGGATCACTTGGTCCTTAATGGTCCACGTGGCTGCACCTTAGGCATTCCGGCCCCTCCCACTTCCTCCCCGTACTACTGTTAAGTGTGGGCTTCTCCAGTAGGCGTTCCTCCCCCTTCAGCTCAAACCTTCTCAGCTTTACCTGTCTCAGCTTGAATGTCATCAATCTCTGGGGGACTTTCCCTGATCTGCTCAGTTCTGTCACCAACAAAGTCAACATCACCTGCTTCAAACCCCAGAGCAGGAGTCTGACCAATTCTCAGAGAAGTCAGTATAGAGGGGAAAACTGAGTAAGAAAGTGAATGAAAACCAAGCTTGCTGAGGGATGGGATGGGGTTTTAGCACTCCACCCCACTCTGTAGTCCTTCATCCTCACATGGACGATGAAACCCAGGGACAGGTCTGTGTCTGCTGCAAGACACTCACAGCTCCATAGGTCCCACCATGTGACACAGGTAGGTGGTTTCACCCCAGTTTTGGTGGCTGCAACCTTGTCACGTTCACTAGCCTCAAATCCTGGCCATGCTTCCTGCCTACCCAGGACAGCTCTGAAAGGCAAGGCAGAGAAGGGCTTTTCTGTAAACCTGAAGACCCAGCCAGTGCTGACCAGGGTAACAGGACCAGAGTGTCTACACCAAGAAGCCTGAGCTAGAACCCCAGGAGACAAACCTGAAGGATGCCAAGCAGATTACAAATTAACCTCACTTTTGATGATGCTTTTAGGGGGTGACTGCCAGGCCTGTGGCTCACCAGCTAACACTGGTCCTGCCCCGTTACTGCAGCCCCAGGTGCCATTTTCCTGGCCCCCAGGGCTCACAGCCCTAACCTGCTCTGGGACTACAGATGTGCTAATCCATGGTTCATATATGACGGCAGAAGGGACAGTGGGAACCTAATCAAGCCTCTAGTGGTGGCACTCCTTTCGTGGTGGCCCAGGGCTTGCGGGCTCTCCAGGGCTCAGTGTATCTGCTCCTGCACAAGCTGGGTCTCCTATGCAGTTCCCATTCTAGCCAGCCCTGTTCCAACCCTCAGCTTGCTCCTTTCTAAAACTCACCCAGACACTGCTGACCACATCTCTAAAGTGTCTCTTGACTTGGCCATGGCCAGGCTCCAGCATATCCTTCCGGACCATGCCCTCCCAAGGCCAAGGCAGCAGGGGGGTATTTCTCCTGTGCCTGTTTACTATGACCTTCCATAGTATGGCTGCAGTGTGTCAGCCCGAGCAGCACATCAGCTCTCCGAGTCATCCAGTCCTCATTCCTCTGAAAAATGCACTAGCATGGCCGTGGGGCTTTAGGGCCGAAAGGCAGTGATGACCGACGTTGGCAGCCTGAATTCTGACCCCATAATAGAAACAGCTTTTCCAAAGCATCAGCTGTTGCCCCATGACCACAGCTCTTGGCTTCTTTATGGCTAATGTGGGCAGAGGACTGCGGAGAGGAAGACCCAAGGAAGGATTTGCAAGAAATGGGACCACTCACTTACCCTTTTTTTCTCTAGGTCTGTGAAGCTAAGATTTCTAAAAGCCAGGCTGTTCAACATTGACCTTCCCAACTTGCCTTCCTGGGGCTGGCAGGGCTGAGAGGAACCAGCAGGAGCCAGCCTTTGGTGCACTGGGAAAGACTGAAAAACAAACTCACCAGAATCCAAATCAGGAAAGCCCAGAGCTGGGTTGCCATGGCAACTTGCAGCAGGCTCCCAGCCTGGCACTCAGTGTCTCTGGAGTGGGGGTCCAGACTTGCCGGGCTGGGTCTACCCTTCCTTAGGCTAACCCTGGAACTGGAGGGGGCAGGGCACAAGGCAGGGCACCTTTGCCTTGTTTAGTATCCAAGCAGGTCTGGCTGGTCTGAGATCATCCACTGTTAGTTGAAACAAGATTATTTCTCTCCCAAATCAATACCTGCACACATGGACTGCCCTGTGTTTCCTCCCGTGTGGGCTGCAGCAGCATGAGCCCACTTGCTACGTGGTGGATCAAGCAGGTCCATGTGGAGAGGCTCGCAGGCCTTGCTGCTGCCAGTGGCCTTTGGCCCAGGCAGACATTCAGTGAGATGGTCTTCATAGCTGGAGATGGGCAGGGGGACTGAGGGGGAGCTGGGTGCCCAGCACCATGCAGTGCTTTACCTGTGTCCTGTGTCTTTACTAATGGTTTTCTTTTTATCTGAGAGGTTAAATGGCTTTCAAAGTGAAACAGCCAGAGCTTGTCAACTCTTAGACCAGGCCTTTCTTGACCAGCATGTCACTAGAGACCCATCACCAGTGGTTCATGGAACTACCCTAAGCCTCCCAGGCATGGTGCCCAGCCACAGGGCTCAGCCCAACCTGACAGACACAAGACAGACCATAGTCTTCATGTCTCTGTTTAATGACCTAGCCAGCTCTGTTCAGATAAAGCTCATCCCCAGGAGGGAAGTCCTCCTTCTGGTTGATGTCCCCCTGAAGAGCCCACCAAAGCTTGCAGCAGCCGCATCCATCCAGTCCTGGTCTCAGCGTGGCAGCCTCATCTCAGTTCCTTCATCAAACTGTTTATGGAGGCCAGCAATTCCCGGAAGTAGCCGTCATCTTCACCTTCTTGGAGTTCTAGGGAGGCCAGGGCTTGGTACTCTGCTTGGAGACTGCCTAGTGTCCTGCTCAGCTCGAGGTCTTGACGGTAGTGATCCCGGCAGGTGGTCAGGAGGGCACCCAGTGTCTGCAGTACCTTCTCCCGAGCGTCATGCTCTGGAAGAGCCAGAAGCTGGGCAGTGATCTCGCACCAACCCTGTTCCCGCAGGCCTGGCAGGAGGTGCACCTGGCGGTACTGCTGCAGCTTCTCTGGGGATGAATCCCGGGTCAACTCGGCCTCCTCCTCAGCAAACATCTGCATCGTCAGGGTGGGGTGGAGGAAGACAGCAGACAGCTTACACGGGGTTAGCTGCATTAGCAGATGCTCAGCTACTTTCTAGATGATTCTGGGACACCAGGGACCTCCTGGGAGGCAACCAACTAGATTTCTGGCCTTTTATATGCTCTGTGCATCCATCTGTCTGTCCATTCATCCATTCATCAAAACACCAGCACACACAGTGTTGGGTGCTGGAGAAACCAAAATGGGGACCCAGTCCCTGTTCCCAGGATCTAGCAAGTGAGTAAGAATTCCTACATATGGCTTAGTGGGTAAAGAAATAAACTCCTTATGCCTATCAATTTGAGTTTTTCCCCAGAACCATATACATGCATGTCTTACTATATCAGCACCTACACGTACATATTATGTTCACACATACACACACCACTACAGACACTATTTTAAAAATGCCTAGATAGCGTGACAGTTGGTACAGATGGGGCTCAGATTCCTGCTCCAGGCCTGACATGTGGTTAATGCCTGTGGCCTTAGCATTTTCGAGCCAGAAGATCATGAGGTTACTGCTGTAGGATATTTGATCGTACTGTGAACCCCAAGATTGTTATTTGCTGATAAAACCTATTTCTAGTACTGGTGTGGCTCAGCTTTAGCACACACACACACCTTTAATCCCTCTACATAAGATACAGACACACCCTTAGTACACACCTTTAATGCAAAACAAAGGTAAAGTTAGGTTGTAGAAGGAAGCAGCCAGGTTTGCCATGTTTGAAAGTCTAATTGAGTGGCAGACAAAGTGGCAAATCAGAGAAAGATTTGACAAAATAGGATATGCCAGCTCTGTAGCAGTAAATATTTAAAGAAATGGCTTATCCTTTTATCGGCTCCACGGTCTCACTCCTCAGGAGCTGCTCCAGTGTGGAGCCAGGCACATGGTCACTCGGTCCACAAGCCACCTCCTCCACTCGGTTCCTTTCCCAGGTGGCTCACTCTGCCCGCCCTGTTGCTTCTGTCCTGGGTGGATACGACCACCCAGCATGTTCTGTTCCCCCACCGCAGGCACAAACATGACTCCAAAGCCCAATAGCTTATCATATAGGTTTATATATTAAATTCTCAACCACAAACCCTCTACACAATAAGATTACATCCAGTGGACAAAGATACCAACTGCCCTTCTATATGAGATAAAAAGACCTACAGAAACCCTTAAAAATATTCATATCTACCTATTGCCAATTAAATCCACCTAGATCTATATCC